>NC_065443.1:262024753-262333773 GCF_917563875.1 Diabrotica virgifera virgifera
GCCATGCAATCAGTTCATCACTCGGTACATTGTTTGATCCAGTGCTTGAACACAGTGATTAAGATCACAAATTATCTCCTTCAAATTAGAATACAAATACAAGGTCGTAGAACAAACAGATCCGAACTCTACCTGGTTTAATATTCAAGATGAGCAATTAAAAAGTTTGATCCACAGTCTGCTAAATGAATAACAAAAATCGATCTGTTGTAGTTTTTGGTATTTGCAGTATGTATCATTGCCTGCTTTACACTTATTTATGTGGTTCTGTTGTTTGAGATATCGACTAGTATTTAAATCCCCGTTTTATTTCTTCTTCTTTTTTATGTGCAAACATGGGTCTAGTATTTGTTTTTCAATGTACTACTACTACTTCCAGTAAGTTGTCGTTTCATCGTTTTCGTAGTCTTTCCACTGATCGTGTTTCTATTGGGGAACCGTCTTCCACCGTTTTTGCTACTCTATTTGTTGTCATTCGGCTTATAGGATCGTTCCATTCTTACCCAGTACCCTTAACGCTTTGTTTACATGGGCGGTTTGCCAACGTTTGACGCCGCGGTTTACCTGAAAAACCCAACCGCCGCGGTTCAAGTTTAACATAGAAACAAATGCAACCGCTCAACATCGTACACATGCAACCTTTTCGTCGTCAAATCGCGGCGGTTGTAAGTTTACTAGGGGAGGAATGAGACCGCCAGTCAATCGCTCTCATGTGTACGAACCGCGGCGGTTGGGTTTTTCAGGTAAACCGCGGCGTCAATCGTTGGCAAACCGCCCATGTAAACAAGCTACTCTCTAACAGCTTGTTTACATGGGCGGTTTGCCAACGTTTGACGCCGCGGTTTACCTGAAAAACCCAACCGCCGCGGTTCGTACACATGAGAGCGATTGACTGGCGGTCTCATTCCTCCCCTAGTAAACTTACAACCGCCGCGATTTGACGACGGAAAGGTTGCATGTGTACGATTTTGAGCGGTTGCATTTGTTTCTATGTTAAACTTGAACCGCGGCGGTTGGGTTTTTCAGGTAAACCGCGGCGTCAAACGTTGGCAAACCGCCCATGTAAACAAAGCGTTACGCTTTGTTTACATGGGCGGTTTGCCAACGTTTGACGCCGCGGTTTACCTGAAAAACCCAACCGCCGCGGTTCAAGTTTAACATAGAAACAAATGCAACCGCTCAAAATCGTACACATGCAACCTTTCCGTCGTCAAATCGCGGCGGTTGTAAGTTTACTAGGGGAGGAATGAGACCGCCAGTCAATCGCTCTCATGTGTACGAACCGCGGCGGTTGGGTTTTTCAGGTAAACCGCGGCGTCAATCGTTGGCAAACCGCCCATGTAAACAAGCTACTCTCTTACGCTTTGTTTACATGGGCGGTTTGCCAACGTTTGACGCCGCGGTTTACCTGAAAAACCCAACCGCCGCGGTTCAAGTTTAACATAGAAACAAATGCAACCGCTCAACATCGTACACATGCAACCTTTTCGTCGTCAAATCGCGGCGGTTGTAAGTTTACTAGGGGAGGAATGAGACCGCCAGTCAATCGCTCTCATGTGTACGAACCGCGGCGGTTGGGTTTTTCAGGTAAACCGCGGCTTCAATCGTTGGCAAACCGCCCATGTAAACAAGCTACTCTCTTACGCTTTGTTTACATGGGCGGTTTGCCAACGTTTGACGCCGCGGTTTACCTGAAAAACCCAACCGCCGCGGTTCAAGTTTAACATAGAAACAAATGCAACCGCTCAACATCGTACACATGCAACCTTTCCGTCGTCAAATCGCGGCGGTTGTAAGTTTACTAGGGGAGAAATGAGACCGCCAGTCAATCGCTCTCATGTGTACGAACCGCGGCGGTTGGGTTTTTCAGGTAAACCGCGGCGTCAAACGTTGGCAAACCGCCCATGTAAACAAAGCGTAAGAGAGTAGCTTGTTTACATGGGCGGTTTGCCAACGATTGACGCCGCGGTTTACCTGAAAAACCCAACCGCCGCGGTTCAAGTTTAACATAGAAACAAATGCAACCGCTCAACATCGTACACATGCAACCTTTCCGTCGTCAAATCGCGGCGGTTGTAAGTTTACTAGGGGAGAAATGAGACCGCCAGTCAATCGCTCTCATGTGTACGAACCGCGGCGGTTGGGTTTTTCAGGTAAACCGCGGCGTCAAACGTTGGCAAACCGCCCATGTAAACAAAGCGTAAGAGAGTAGCTTGTTTACATGGGCGGTTTGCCAACGTTTGACGCCGCGGTTTACCTGAAAAACCCAACCGCCGCGGTTCAAGTTTAACATAGAAACAAATGCAACCGCTCAACATCGTACACATGCAACCTTTTCGTCGTCAAATCGCGGCGGTTGTAAGTTTACTAGGGGAGGAATGAGACCGCCAGTCAATCGCTCTCATGTGTACGAACCGCGGCGGTTGGGTTTTTCAGGTAAACCGCGGCGTCAATCGTTGGCAAAACGCCCATGTAAACAAGCTACTCTCTTACGCTTTGTTTACATGGGCGGTTTGCCAACGTTTGACGCCGCGGTTTACGCTTTGTTTACATGGGCGGTTTGCCAACGTTTGACGCCGCGGTTTACCTGAAAAACCCAACCGCTGCGGTTCAAGTTTAACATAGAAACAAATGCAACCGCTCAACATCGTACACATGCAACCTTTCCGTCGTCAAATCGCGGCGGTTGTAAGTTTACTAGGGGAGGAATGAGACCGCCAGTCAATCGCTCTCATGTGTACGAACCGCGGCGGTTGGGTTTTTCAGGTAAACCGCGGCGTCAAACGTTGGCAAACCGCCCATGTAAACAAGCTGTTACCTGAAAAACCCAACCGCCGCGGTTCAAGTTTAACATAGAAACAAATGCAACCGCTCAAAATCGTACACATGCAACCTTTCCGTCGTCAAATCGCGGCGGTTGTAAGTTTACTAGGGGAGAAATGAGACCGCCAGTAAATCGCTCTCATGTGTACGAACCGCGGCGGTTGGGTTTTTCAGGTAAACCGCGGCGTCAAACGTTGGCAAACCGCCCATGTAAACAAGCTGTTACACTCAGACTTTATTATCCAGAACATCTTTCTGCGGGCTGAATTCCTTCGTCCTTCAGTCTTTCCCTGCATTATATTTGTAGGAATGTGTCAATGTGTCCTACTTTTGTCCCTATATACACTGCGCGTCACAGAAAATGGGCCAACCAAAAAATAACAAATTATTTATCTTTTTTTTTTATTTATATCAAAATAAATTTATTGTGTATTGTAGTATTGAGTCAGTTAGTCTTGTAGCAAGTATTCCGACATTATCATGAGTAACAAATGGAAAACAAGGAAACAATGGAGAAAATAATAAATGTATTGAAAATTGCGATGTACCAGTACAATAATTGCAGTTTTAACAAGAATTGAATTGCAAGTATTACTCCTGGATGACACTCATCATTCGATTTGGCATAGAACTGATTACGCTTTGGGTGTCTCTTTGGGGAAAAGGGGTCCATTCCTTAATGAGAGCCATTCGAAGATCTTCACATATTGTTGGAGCAGGTATACGACATCTTACATATAAGCTCATTAGGATTAAGGTCTGGAGTTCCCTTAGATGTATCCGAGATGAAAATAATAAAATACTAATTCACGAAAAGGGAGTCAAAAAGAGATGGAGAAAGTATTTTGACAGTTTATTAAATGAAGAATTTGAAAGACAGCCTGTGGAGTTAACGGAGACAGTAACAGCAATGGTTACCAGAATAATAAACGAGGAAGTGGCTCAAGCTCTTCAAAAAATAAAGAAAGGAAAAGCAGTCGGACCAGATGATATTCCTGGGGAAGTATGGAGAGCATTGGGAGAGACAGGAATAAGTTGGCTAGCAGGTCTATTTAATAGAATTATGGAAGTTGGACAACTGCCAGACGAATGGAGAAGCAGTATATTAGTACCTGTCTACAAAACAAGGGAGACATACAACAATGTACAAACTACAGGGCTATAAAACTACTTAGCCACACCATGAAAATATGGGAGAGAGTAGGTAATTGATAGACGGATACGTGAAGAAACCAAAATATCCGATAATCAATTTGGCTTTATGCTGGGCAGATCAACAACAGATGCAATTTTGATTGTAAGGCAACTGATGGAAAATACAGGAATAAAGAGCCCAACGCTCATAATATGGTATTCATTGATCTTGAGAAAGCATATGATAGAGTTCCTCGAGAGATTCTGTGGTGGGCACTCAATAAGAAACGAGTCCCTGGCGAATATGTAAAGATTGTGAGATATATTGTTATGATCTGCTTCTTATTAATTTTATATTAATTATTATTTATTTGATTAATTATTTAATTGTCGCAATTTATACATAAAAATTGAATAAAAATTCTCAGGGTGCCTTTTTATACTATTAAAAAAAATCCAAATTATCTCACGTTATACTTATCTTCTCTCGTGGGTTCAGTATCTCTTAGTTGATCCTAATCGGGATAAAATAGGGAAAAGAAATAAAGCAAAAAATTAAAATAAAAATACAGAATTGTTTTTTATTTATCAAAATCAATACTCTGAAATCTATCGAATCTAAAAACCTGTGGACACAGATGTCCGAATGAAATTTTTACCGCTTAAATTTATTATAGTTAAAAAAAAAACAATTTATCGGTTTGTTCCCGATGACTTTGGTAAAACAAACTAAACAAAACAAATTTATGTATTCGCAAGATTACCTATATTTACTATTTACTTTTTGAAATATTGGAATTTTAATTCATATGCTTTTTACTCAAAAAATTTAGTTTCCGAACATAAAAATCTCTTTCACATAAATTGACTGACCTTTTGCTTCACTCACTCTGATGTCTTCTCGTGACCCAAAACAGCTCTCTCTCGTTGACTATGTTAAAGGCTACTCCTCAAAGCCCTCTCCGTTGTCCAGCTTCAAAACTATCAGCATACCAGCACCACTTCTCCAACAAGCCGGGCCTCTTTTGACACGTACTCGATTCAAACAAAACTCCAAAAATTCTCTGTTCTCCTTCTCACAATAATACAGAATCAAAGAGGTATTTCGTCTCAATTTGATCTGTCTCTCGTTCCACTTTTCACACTATTCTCCACTATCAAACAGCCACTTGTATCTGCTAACTATCTATCCCCTAACACGTCGAACCTCTCCTCAGCGATGCCAAAAACATAATGACTTCTTTTTCAACCTCTCTCAATCATTCTAACTACTTTTCCCCTTCCACATTGCCAAGCATCAGAAACCTCGACTTTTCCATTCGACAAACAAAACAGTCATTTTTAAAATTATTCCTACCATCCTAATTACTTTCGTGGAAACTCCACAACATTCACTCGGGTTGACACAAAGATATTAAATTTCCAACTTTCTTTTAATTATCCATTTCTAGAAATTGATAATTACCTACACCCTAATCAATCTTTTTCCATTTTAAATCTAAATACATCGTTCTTTTCACTTTAATTATTCACAAAAGTCTTTAATGGTTCATCGGAAAGCTCATTAAAAGAGAAATCTACTTACATCCAAACTACATTCTAAGAAATATCTACAGCTCAATATACAGGGTGTATCAAATTTATGTGCCCGCGTTATTTAAAAAAAATTTAATTTAATTTTTATTTTGCTTTTGATTGATAAAATTGAAAACACAATAATATGTATGAGGGAGTAACGACTAGTGTTAGGACAGGTGTGGGAGAGACTGATAAATTTCAGGTGAAAGTGGGATTGCACCAAGGCTCGGTCCTTAGTCCTTATTTATTCTCATTAGTTTTGGACCAGATATCAGCGAAACTACATAGTAGCATTCCATGGTGCCTAATGTATGCTGATGATGTAGTGTTAATAGGAAATAGTGAAAGAACAAAAACTGGAGTTACTACAAATAAAATGGTATCTTTGGATGGTGAAATGATTGTGAAAAGCAATAGTTTTAAGTACCTAGGATCGGTATTACAGAGTAATGGAGAAATAGATGGAGATGCATGCAGTAGAATTAGGGCTGGATAGATGAAGTGGAAAGAAGCGAATGGTGTGTTGTGTGACAGAAAAATTCCATTGAAGCTGAAGGGAAAATTCTATAAAACAGCCATAAGACCGGCTATGATGTACGGAACTAAATGTTGGGCAGTGAAAAAGAAAGAGGAACAACGAATGCATGTGCCTGTGTGAAAAAATGCATTTAAAAGTAGAACGTTATTTTAAAAAATATGTATGAATTCCCATTACGATTAAACTATGAAACAAGTCCACCTCTGCAAATCATCAAATAATTTGGTTTTGCTTTTGGTTGAATTGCATCGTTGTTCTTGACAAGAAAAAAGTTGAATCCATTAATATTGCATAATTGCCGTCCCGATTAGGTACCGCAATCGTTGTGTCATTCAGAACAAAAATAAACAAATTTTGCTTTTAAAAGGGCAAATTCTTTTAATTTGTAAGTAATACATAAATGGGAAATGTCTCTTAAACAAAGTATTATGCTATTTTGAAAATCTGTCAGTTTATATCTTTGTATTATTTGTACATTTTCTAATCATAATATTGTAGTAAAGGACTATATAAGGAGAATATACAGGGTGTTTCATTAATAATTGTCCATATAGTAACTGAAGAAACCTTAGCACAAAATACGAAGATTTAACCTAAAACACTTATATAAAATGTGGTTCCTTACTGAGTTACAGGGTGTTTTATCTAAAAATTTAAAAACTATTTTTGCTCAGCATTTTAAAACTATTCTACGTATCCTTTTCATACTTGTCAGAAAGTATAGGTACTGTACAGACTACCAAATTACGTTAAACAAAGGTTTCTGGCTATTACCAGAGGCGTACGACGAGAGAAAGTGAATGGTTGACCCTTCCCAAATTCTACGCCACTGGCGGAATTGGTATTTTAGTTAAATTTTTCGATTCTCCAATACTTTCTATGAAAATAATATACTCTTCATTCGTAACAATAAAGACATTAGTTTTCGAGATCTTTGAAGTTAAAAATGAAACGACACTGTTATTTTGATTAATGTATTGTGTCGCTTCATTTTTAATTTCAAATAACTCGAAAACTAATCATTTTATCTTTACGAATGAAGAATATATTATTTTCATAAAAAGTATTGGAAAATCAAAAAATTACACTAAAATAGCATTTTCGTCAGTTGCGTGGAATTTGGGAAGGGTCAACCAGCCACTATCCCCTGTCGTACGCCTCTGGTAGTAGCTAGAAACGTTTATTTATCTTAATTTAGTAGGGTGTACAGTGCCTACACTTTCTGCCAAGTATGATAAGGATAAACCAAATAGTTTTAAAGTACTGGGTACAAATAATTTTTAAAATTTAATCATATGAATCATATCAAAAATTAATCAAAATAACTGTGCCGTTTCATATTTAACTTCAAATATCTCGAAAACTAATAACTTTATCGTTACCAATGAAGAGTATATTATTTACGTAGAAAGTATTGGAGAATCTAAAAATGGCACTAAAATAGTAATTTCTCCAGTGGCGTAGAATTTGAAAAGGGTCAACCATTCACTATCCCCTGTCGTACGCCTCTGGTAGTAGCTAGAAACATTTGTTTATCATAATTTAGTAGGGTGTATAGTAGTCGCACTTTCTATCAAGTATGAAAAGTATACGTCTAACAGTTTTAAAATGCTGAGCAAAAATAATTTTTAAATTTTTAGATAAAACGCCCTGTAACTCAGTAAGGAACCACATTTTATTTAAGTGTTTTAGGTTAAATCTTCGTATTTTGTGCTAAGGTTTCTCCAGTTACTATATGGACAATTATTAATGAAACACCCTGTATAAGGACGACCTTCAATGATCTGTTTAAGTTTAATGGATAACAATTATTTAATAATGTAATTTAGTATAAAAATCAATAAGGAAAAAGTTTTCCTGTAGTTGGCTGTATACCATGTAATACAAAAAACAATAAAATTCTTTATAAAAGGTATATATTTAAAATCCCCAAAAAGGGGCTACATCACAGAACTAGTTTTCGATTGGTTTACCAATCATCATCAGTGCTTACGTGAAATTTACATGCTAACCACCAAGATATAACTTTACAAGAATATGTGGGTCAAAGCCCTGTACAAGTAATCCGTCAAGGGAACATCGGTTAAAAATGCTAACTTAAGCATGGATGTTTAAAGTATTTTTCATTAATATGCCCCAGGTAACATCTGTAAAAGTGGACATCAATCCCAAATAGACTACTTCATGATAAGGAAAGAAGACATACGTGAATGCAAGGACTGCAAGGTAATAGTTAGTGAGACAGTAAGCCAACAACATAAGCTGCTTGTTCTGGACATCGACGTAAAAAGCGAAACTAAACAAAAATATCGGAGAGGACCACAAAAAATCAAGTGGTGGATGCTAAAAGATGAGAAGGAAGGTCTATTCAGGGAAAGAATAGTAGAAAAAATATGTTGAAACATGAAAGGAAGCCCTAACACAATTTGGAGAAAAATGGCCAATATTATTAGAGAGACGGCTATTGAAATACTTGGGAAAACTCAGGAAAGAAGTTTGAGGGTAAAGAGACTTGGTGGTGGTCAAATGAAGTACAAGGAAAAATAAAAGAGAAGGAAAAATTATATAAAAAGTGACAAGAAACCAGATCGGACATAGATCTTCAAAACTATATGGTCGCCAAAAAGGAAGCGAAAGTAGCAGTAGCAAAAGCTAAAGCAGAAGCGTATTCAAACCTATACGATCAACTTGATACCAGGGAAGGCGAAGCAAAGATATATAAAATAGCCAAACAGAGAGCAAAGAAAGCAATATATTTTAATCAGATTAGATGTATCCGAGATGAAAATAATAAAATACTAATTCACGAAAAGGATGTCAAAAAGAGATGGAGAAAGTATTTTGACAGTTTATTACATGAAGAATTTGACAGACAGCCTGTGGAGTTAACGGAGACAGTAACAGCAATGGTTACCAGAATAACAAACGAGGAAGTGGCTCGAAAACCAGTCGGACCAGATGATATTCCTGGGGAAGTATGGAAAGCATTGGGAGAGACAGGAATAAGTTGGCTAGCAGGTAGAGACCGACCGAATGTGATTATTTTGGCCGAAGCCGAAGCCGATGCCGAAGTTCGGCCTGTAGGATACCTTCGGCTAAAGCCAAAGCCGAAGCCGAAGGTGACTAAAATTATATTAAATGTTAACAATTTAAATAATGTGCATTAAATTTTTATTAACTGATGAGTGATAAAAAAAAATATGAAATTATAAGATAAAAAAATCAAACATTTATATATTATTTGGTAATACAAGCGATAACAAAAATAAATAACATTAAAAAACATTAAAGTAAGTATTTCTGATTACTGGATCTGTTAATATTCGAAATCAAACATACTAAACGTAAGAAAAAGAAGCTTGTCAGCGTTTTCTCCTAACAAATTAGCTCTTCTAAACTGGTATAAAAAAATTTGCATTCATAGTAGGGACAGTCGATGTTTTGCCATTAATATTTAGGAAGTCGGGTCCATCGATATTTCGCCCGTCGGCAAATTCAAAGAGATAATATTTGTATGTTATGAAATTCGAGTAAACCGATGTCCCTTTATCTAGGCACATGCCGGTATTTTTACAACCCGGTTACTCATCGTAAATCAATAAGTTTAGCACTTAAAGATTTATACTTGGGGATTAGTACAGTTAAAATTGTTAGACAATTATACTATTAAGCAATATAATTGAAACTTTTTTCTACTTTGAAGGAAAAAAGCGAGTTCATTAGCGGAACGTAATTCAAAATTATTCTGCAAATTACATTTGATACAAAAAGTTTGTAAAACATTTTAGTTTAGGGTATAAAATAGGGTGTAAGTGTAAATATTATTCAAATTATCAAAGACTCGCCGAAGCATATTGTTTAGGTTTAGACTTAGACATTATTTATACATAGGTATAGTATAGTATACTTACAGAGCATTTTATTATTCCGCCTTCGGCGAAACCTTCGGCTTCGTTTTGGCCGAAGCCGAATTTTGGCCGAAGGTTTAAATATTGGCCGAAGGTGGCCGAAGCCGATGCCGAAGCCGATTAATCGGTCGGTCTCTACTAGCAGGTCTATTTAATAGAATTATGGAAGTTGGACAAATGCCAGACGAATGGAGAAGCAGTATATTAGTACCTGTCTACAAAAACAAGGGAGACATACAACAATGCACAAACTACAGGGCTATAAAACTACTTAGCCACACCATGAAAATATGGGAGAGAGTAATTGATAGACGGATACGTGAAGAAACTGAAATATCCGATAATCAATTTGGCTTTATGCAGGGCAGATCAACAACAGATGCGATTTTCATTGTAAGGCAACTGATGGAAAAATGCAGGAATAAAGAGACCAACGTTCATATGGTATTCATTGATCTTGAGAAAGCATATGATAGAGTTCCTCGAGAGATTCTGTGGTGGGCACTCAATAAGAAAGGAGTCCCTGGCGAATATGTAAAGATTGTGAGAGATATGTATGAGGCAGTAACGACTAGTGTTAGGACAGGTGTGGGAGAGACTGATAAATTTCAGGTGAAAGTAGGATTGCACGAAGGCTCGGTGCTTAGTCCTTATTTATTCTCATTAGTTTTGGACCAGATAACAGCGAAACTACAGGGTAGTATTCCTTAGAGACTTAGAACAAAAACTGGAACAGTGAAGACAAGCTCTGGAGGAAAAAGGTTTAAAACTTAGTAGGACAAAAACAGAGTATTTGGAATGTTCATTTAAAGATGGAGTTACTACAAATAAAATGGTATCTTTGGATGGTGAAATGATTGTGAAAAGCAATAGTTTTAAGTACCTAGGATCGGTATTACAGAGTAATGGAGAAATAGATGGAGAAGCATGCAGTAGAATTAGGGCTGAATGGATGAAGTGGAAAGAAGCGAGTGGTGTGTTGTGTGACAGAAAAATTCCAATGAAGCTGAAGGGAAAATTCTATAAAACAGCCATAAGACCGGCTATGATGCACGGAACTGAATGTTGGGCAGTGAAAAAGAAAGAGGAACAACGAATTCATGTGGCGGAAATGAGAATGCTTAGATGGATGAGTGGAGTGACAAAGAAGGATAAAATTAGAAATGAGTATATTAGGGGAAGTCTAGGTGTGGCACCAATTGATGCCAAAATGAGAGAGCATAGGTTAAGATGGTTTGGTCATGTTCAACGTCGAGACTGTAATCACACAATACGAAGAAACGCTGAAGTGCAGATTCCTGGAAGGAGTAGGAGAGGAAGACCAAAGAAGACCTGGGGGGAGACGATAAGGCAGAACATGTTGGTAAAGGGGATTAACATTGATATGACCCAAGATAGAATTGTGTGGAGAAATGCAATTAGGGAAGCCGACCCCGCATAGGGATAAGGCAAAGAGAATGATGATGATGCCCCAGGTAACATCTGAGCTGTGGTTTGACTTGGTCACATGGTGAAAGTATGGCAGCAAGTCACTAGGTGTAGTACTCGATGAAAATGGAAAAGAGAATGGGGTGCTCAATGTCAGAACAGTTTAAGAGCCCTAATGAATTCAAAGTATATTTCTAGAGAAGAAAAACTCCGTATATATAAAACAGTAATCAAACCCACAGGAACATAAGGTTGCAAGGTAAGGACATTAAATGAGAAGTTAGAGGATACCCTGGAAAGAAGGGAAAAAAATATTGAGATGCGTATTCGGAGGACGGAAATCAGAAGAAGGATGGGAGAGAAAAACCAACGACGAATTAATGGGTTCGTCAACTCACAAAGAATCAGATGATTCTTCAGACATATTCTGTTCTGAAGCTATTTTCTTGCGGCATTTTTGCAATTAACTAATTTTGATGGGAAATAAGCCAATTTTACTAAAAAATGATTTTATTAACGTTTCGACGCCCAAATCGGGTGTCGTTGTCAAAATACAAAAAATATTAATGAATTAAACAAAAATGTTGCTTATTAGTAAAAAAAATTCTTCTAATAATTTATTTAATCTGACTCATTTATATTGGCAATTCAGACATAATATATTATACATTTTAAAGTAGAAGACTTTAAAATGATATTGCCAATATTTATGAGTTGCGTTCCTGGGACGACTTTATTGAAAGATAGTTCATTCGATTACATGAAATCAACCCCAACTCAAGAATATCCGTCACAAATCAATCATAACTGTGATCTGTCTTTAAAAAGACAACCACATGCAATGGTGACATTAAAATTCTCGCGCTAGAGATTCCATAGTAAATCACGAGGGAAAATCAGGAAAAAACCTCGTTATATATTAAGATCAGAATTTGGTATTAGTTTTGGGAGTTAACTAAAGTAAGATCTAATACTTACGATGTCGGGATAGTATCACGAGGATGTTCCTGGTTTTCCTTCGTGATTTACTATGGAATCTCTAGCGAGAGAATTTTACTGTCACCATTGCATGTGGTTGTCTTTTTAAAGACAGATCTCATGTTATGATTTATTTGTGACGGATATTCTTGAGTTGGGGTTGATTTCATGTAATCGAATGAACTATCTTTCAATAAAGTCGTCCCAGGAACGCAACTCATAAATATTGGCAATATCATTTTAAAGTCTTCTACTTTAAAATGTATAATATTATAATTTGTCTGAATTGCCGATATAAATGAGTCAGATTAAATAAATTATTAGAAGAATTCTTTTTACTAAGCAACAACATTTTTGTTTAATTCATTAATATTTTTTGTATTTTGACAACGACACCCGATTTGGACGTCGACACGTTAATAAAATCATTTTTTAGTCAAATTGTGGCTTATTTCCCATCAAAACTAGACATATTCTGTCACACATATATTTTGTCATAAAACGGTAATTATTTTAGTTTCAAAGTGTAGTGGTTGCAATTCGAGTTGTTGCTCTGTTTTCTCGTAACTACATACATGATGATTTTTGACTTATTACACTCTGGAACTGATGCATCGGATTATGTTTTATAAAAATGCCCTAGCTCTGAGCAGCCTGTTGTGGGTATTAATAAATAAATTGTTGTTAAATATTTATATGCAACAAAATACTTACACAAACATCAACTATTGAAGAACAAACGACTTAAAAGTACTAAGAATCCCGTTGGACACAAATTATTTCACAATCACTTGATAATTTCCAAACTGTACATTAACTTTTTACCACCATCCAGCACAACAAAAGAGAACGTTCACAGGCTTGTTAAGTTTTCGAAAACACTCCGGCTAACCGTAGGGCTACGCTATAGTAGGTGGGCCGGCGTGGCGAACTGACAGCCACGCTGAGGTTGACTAACCCAATCTCCTTTAAGACTATGGATTCTTTTTACTTCTTGTTTTGTTTTGGTCGTGGTCCATCTGGTTAGCATGGGCGTGCCTTTAGGACAACGTTCAGTCGATACGTTAAATGGGTCGGATTGCGAAAAATATTTCTTGAATATAGAATGATTTTTTTTATTTACATAAAGCCGCATCAACCATGGAAGGTTATTAGCGGATGTTGAACAATTACAATATAATTATTATATTTTATGAAATAAATGTATATCTTTAAGATAATTAATTGTACTGAATAAATTATAATTTAATATATTCTTCAGCTGACTTTTTTTATTCAGAAATGTTGTTGATGCTTCGTTCATACGAGTAAAGTGGACATTCTGTAAGAATGTGCTGGACTGTTAGTTATCAGGCATCTACAGTATGAGCATTGTGGTGGTAGCTCTTTGATTATTAAGTACTTATGGGTTAATGTTGTATGCCCAATTCTTAATCGGTTTATTACCACTTGTTCTCTTCTCTTTTCAGGGAGCTGGAGATTGATGTAAGGTTTGATCTCTTTGAGCTATTCGAATCCCAACAATGCTGCCAAACTTGTATACAATATTGCTTGATATTCAAATTGATATATGCGATTGGAATTCTTTGGATAATATCAATGTGTTGTGTATCAGTAGTTGCTTTAAGTGCTAGGGCATCGACCTTTTCATTACCTGAAATACCTATGTGTAAAGGCACCCAAAGGAAGTGAATGTTTATATTTCTGCTCTGCATACAATGTATCATACATTTAATTTTTTGGATAATAGTATGACATGGATAGATTTGTTTTATGCACTGAAGTACTGATAGTGAATCTGTGATTAGTAGAATATTAGGATCTGTATTAGTTTGGCAAAATTCAAGTGCTTTTAAAATTGCAATAGCTTCTCCAGTAAATACACTGCAATTAATAGGTATTCGTATAGCGTATTCCATAGAGTCTGTTATAAATGCTGCGGCACAGCCATTTTCGGTTTTTGAAGCGTCAGTGAAAATCTTAATATAGTCGTCATATTTTGTTAGAATTTCTTGATAAAAGTGATTAATGAGGATGGGAGTTGTGTCGTTTTTTGGGTGGGCTATTATGATTAATTATCAATTATTAGATAATATTTTATATCGAATAAAATCACAAGTGACTGTAATAAAAATTACATTTTATATTTCTTTTGACGTTCCGATTTCCAAGCCGGAAATAGATTTCAAAATTTCGAAAATAAAATTATGAATGATCTTAATTTAATTGTTTTTGTTTTGTTTTCTTGCCTTGGTTTGCAATATTTAGCCACGTAATTACTATCACTAGCTCAGGGGAGTAATGTGTACTGTGTGTTGAGTAAATGTCTTGTTAATTAGTAAAGTCGACTTCATTGTCTTTACAAAGAGACGTTTATTGTATCCACATGTCTGCTAGTCCAGAGAAATAAAATTTTTCTCCTGACACATCCCGCTCTAGGCTGAAACCAAATATTTTGAGTAGTATGGACATCTATATTAATAATCTATATATGTTTCCTGCAGCCGATTTTGATGATATACATAGTTATAAACAAATGAAGTTCAAAAAACGGTAAATTTTCGTTTTGTTCGTCTATTACTAAAAAGTGAAGCATTCTAAACAAATTTGAGAATAAGAAACTCAAAAATCATATAAAAAAATTCAATATGACGTTCGCTGAATATGTCTATCCTTATTGGTTGCTTAGAAAATTGCATAATAAGTCATACATTTTGAAATTTTATAAATGTTCATAACTTATGTAAAAATTAACTTAGAATTTTCTTGTTACACGTAATGCTGAGACTTCTTGTGCTTAAATTATATTTTAAATTTCAAAGCAATTGGTTAAATAGTTTAAAAGTTATTTAATTCGTTTATCCCAAATTCATTAAGTCAGAAAATTATGAGGTTACAGTAATACTTTGGACAGGTTATGAAACAAGAACATTTATATTATTAACTTAATTAAAAAAAAATGACTAAAAGTAATTTTAAACAGTGTAAAATTATTTTGCAAAAACATGTCGATTTTTTGCTTACTTATAAACAATTGTAATAACTTTTTAACCGTTACCCGTAGAAAAAATACTTTTTCATATTTAGAAAGACTGAATTTTTATACACATTTAGAAAGAAAAACAATTGTCCTAGGACAATTAGGGACGAAGTTAGCCCCCCCCATTTTTAATTCACATGTTCTTGCAAAATAATTTTGCAATATTTAGAATTATTTTTTGTCATTTTTTTTAATTAAATTAATAGTGTAAATCTTCTTTCATAAACTATCCAAAGTATTACTGTAAATTCATCATTTTCTGACTTATAGTGAGAAGTCTCAGCATTCCGTGTAATAAGAAGGTTCTAGGTTAATTTTTACATAGGTTATGAATATTTATAAAAACTCAAAATTTATGATTTATTTTGCAATGCCAATTGCGAACGTCATATTGAAGTTTTTTATACGCTGTATGAGTTTCTTACTCTCAAAGGGCCTAGCCGGGTAAAATGGTGAAAAGTGCCCCCAACTCGATTTAAATTCCATATAGGCCACTTTTTAGCACATATAGAGGAACTCACTTTCTGAAATTTTTAGCCTCCTAGGTGGTCACGTGACCCCCCTAGAGCCTAGTTAGGCTTTTTATGTTTTTATTTTTTATCTCAGCCGCATCAAGAGCTAGCCAAAAACTTTATTTAAAAAAGTTGTAAGTTTCAAAAAGATCTATATGAAAAATTTTTTTTTATAATTTTTGGCGGGAAATTCGAATTTTTTGAACAATTTTAAACTTTTAAATAACTCTGAAAAAAAACTAAGACACTCGTTTTTACGAAAATCAATTATAATGTGTATTTTTGCACAATCCTTCACCCTGAATTTGATGAAACGTACTTTTCGGTTTTTTTTTCGTGTTTTGATACAATTTTATACATATTTTTCAAAAAAGGTAACACCGTCACTAGAATAGGTCAAAAACTGGAAAATAATTGGGGTTTGCTTAATAAAAATTTTTTGTAACGCCATCCATTTTCAAGATACAGGACGTTGAAGAAAACAAAATTTTACACATTTTTTACGATTTTGCCGAAACTACTGGCACCATGGTAATAAAACTTGGCGGGTTTTAAGAGGTAGTTATTGTGCATGTTTTGACATACAATTAAGGATTTGATATTCATCATTGGCGCGCGTAGGGGTAATGGTCTGAACCTTTTAAAGAATAAAGATAGTACGCCACTGACATATTTCAAATTAACAATCGTTTTTGAATTCCTCGTTCAATTTGTGACAAAAAATCTATCTTCTTATTTTTTCATACGACTCGCCATTTTTATTCAAAAAATACAAGATCTTAACTCTTACAAAGTATTCGAACTTCTAGTAGTTTCTACATCTACATAAACTCGTACATACATCCATTATAAAAATTAATTCGAATACTTTGGAAGCGTTAAGATATTTTATTTTTTGCAGCAAAACGGCGCGTCGTATGAAAAAATGAGAAGATAGTTTTTTTATTGCAAATGGAACGAGGAATTCAAAAATGATTGTTAATTTGAAATAGGTCAGTGGCGTACTATCTTTTTTCTTTGAAAATTTGGACGATTGCCCCTATGCGCGCCAATGATGAATATCAAATCCTTAATTGTATGTCAAAACATGCACAATAACTACCTCTTAAAACCCGCCAAGTTTTATTACAATGGTGCCAGTAGTTTCGGCAAAATCGTAAAAAATGTGAAAACTTTTGTTTTCTTCAACGCCCTGTATCTTGAAAATGGATGGCGTTACAAAAAATTTTTATTAAGCAAACCCCAATTATTTTTCAGTTTTTTACCTATTCTAGTGACGGTGTTACTTTTTTTGAAAAATATGTATAAAATTGTATCAAAAAACGAAAAAAAAAAACAAAAAATGCGGTTTTTAATTTTTAAAGGTACATACGTTTCACCAATTTTAAAAATCTGAAAAAATTCAGGGTGAAAGATTGTGCGAAAATACACATTATAATTGATTTTCGTAAAAACGAGTGTCTTAGTTTTTTTTTTCAGAGTTATTTAAAAGTTTCAAATTGTTCTAAAAATTCGAAGAAGTAAAAATCTTCCCTTGTAGATGGTATATAATTTATTTAAAATTTTCTAAAATAGATCCAAGTTGGACACAAAGTGGTACATCACTAGTACAATACAAACAAACGTTTTCGGACTAATCAATCCATCATCAGGTTAAAGCTCCAGATCCAAGGTAGTTGAAACTAGCTACTGAGGTACGTCGAATGACCTTACCAATATAAAAAATTAGCCATTTCGGCTACATCGAGAGCGACAATAAGTCGATGTTACAAGAATAAAGTGTATTTAAACCATAATGGAGTCTTCATCTTAGCTTCAAACTAAATGGATCAACAAACTACGTCTTCAACATAACCATGCAGTTTGAAGCCAAGATGAAGACTCCATTATGGTTTAAATACACTTTATTCTTATAAACCTCGACTTATTGTCGCTCTAGATGTAGCCGAAATGGCTAATTCTTTTATATTGGTAAGGTCATTCGACTTACCTCAGTAGCTAGTTTCAACTACTTTGGATCTGGAGCTTTAACCTGATGATGGACTGATTAGTCCGAAAACGTTTATTTGTATTGTACTAGTGATAGTGATGTACCCACTTTGAGTCCAACTTGGATCTATTTAAAAAAATTTTAAATAAATTATATATGTAATATGTACCATCTACAAGGCAAGATTTTTACTTCTTTAGTGAATTTTGAAATGTTTATGATGAATTATATCTAGTATACATGATATAGCCTTGCAAACTTTATTCACGACGACACACGTTCCCGATGAAACAGATGTTAAAGATGCCCTCTGGCCAGTGGCGGATCTACGGGGAGGAAAAATGAGGAAATTTGCCCCCCTAACAAAGTCCAAAATTAAAGAAAAAAAAAATGTTCAAATATAAAAATATATTAGCTGACATGAAACCGAAACCACAGAAAGATAAATTCAACCCAATAAATACGCTAATTAGGAAAATAAACAAGGGAACTTTGCCTATAAGTTATTATTTCTAACGTGCTATGTACTAAGAGTATAAGTCATAAAAACGATTTTTCGGGATTCTTCCATATTTTGAATTATACAGTGCTAGTCAAAAGTCCGTACCCCCCTCGTATCTTTTGAACGGTTACACCTATAATAGTGAAATTTGGAGGGAGGAAATAAACGGACGTAAGCTTCTTAACTAGTTATGACAGGTGACGTAATAGTGACAGATGACGTTACAGATCCGCTGTGACCGATAATTTTAAATGGGACCTTATGTCAAGTGATACCTCATTTGAAAGGTAATTAAAATACCTATGCAGTCACACTAATTTTTTTGGGTTTAAGTTAATTTTGATTTTGGTGAATAAATTAAATAAATATAATATTGTAGTTTTGAATTTAATTAATAAAAATTCAAATATCCGCCTATGGTTTTTTTGTCAAAAAAGTTGACGTTTTTTAATTCTCTAGTAGTTTTTACGTCAACGTCAACCTGTTTGACAAGTAATCATAGGCGGAGTTTTGAATTTTTATTAATTAAATGCGAAACTACAATTTTATATTTATTTCATTTATTCATCAAAATTAGCTTAAACTCAAAAAAATTAGTATGACTGAATAGGTATTTTCAATACCTTTCAAACGAGGTATCACTTGCCATAAGGTCCCATTTAAAATTATCGGTCACAGTGGCTCTGTAACGTCATCTGTCACTATTACGTCACCTGTCATGACTAGTTAAGAAGCTTACGTCCGTTTATTTCCTCCCTCAAAATTTCACTATTATAGGTTTAACCGTTCAAAAGATACGAGGGGGGTACGGACTTTTGACTAGCACTGTATAATTAATAAGGTATTACCAAAGTAGAAAGTAGAATAAATAATTACTAATTTATTAATCATATTTCGTCACCATTTTGATATTTAGTTGTAATATTTATTTCATCAGTGGTAAAAAAGACTTTGAAAAGTCCTAATAAAAAATTTTCATTTTTGACTTATACTCTTAATATGTCTCTAGATTTATGTCTTTTATGTAATCTGAGTGTAGATATTTTTTTATGTCTATTGGTTGGTTTTTCATTGGAAGTTCCACCTAAGGCAAATGTCCCCTCCCAAGGAAAATTTCTAGACTCGCCACTGCCTCTGGCACGAAAAAATCTTTAATTCTAGTCCACAATTCCGAAATGGCAGACGGTGGATCTGTCTGACTCCTTCTTCAGCATTCCCCATATGTAAGCATCTGGTGGAGTTAGTTCTAGTGAGTGGTAACTCCCAAAATGATCGCGCAGTATTCGAAGAGACTCCCTGGCAGTGTGACAGATTGTCTCGTCGTGCTGAAATCATTATTGATTTTAAGCTTGGACCGTTTTCGTGATCTTGTCCGTATCACCGAAAATAGTACTCCACCGTAAAAATTGTTTCTGCACAACTGAGAACCATTCTGGAGCATCTAACATTATCACCACACTCACATAGGTTATAGCGACGTTCGGAACCCACTCAGTACGTTTCGGCACCTTTCATCTTTAAAGAGGGAGGGTCTGGAATCTTCAAAAGACATCTCAGTCCAGAACGCCGCCTGACTGACCTTAGTGCAGGATTCATTCTTCGTAGCCCCAGCGATAGTTTACCGACTGCCTACCTGCTAAACCAGACCCTCCTCTGTCATCCAGCGCTCCGAAAGCGGAATGGCCGCTGCAAGGTCGACATCGCTTCCGAAGCACTTTACCTTCATTTATCCACAGACTGTAAGCAAGGATGCCCTTCCTTTTCCCCGTTTCACCCTTTTTTTGGTCCCAAAATTGTTTTTTTTTGAAAGCAATTTTTTTTATTAGAGCTTTTTTTACCACAGCCTGTCTCATACAATCTAACTCACCTATTCGCCTCTCATCAAAACTTATTCCCTCTACCTTCTACTTACAATACCCTCTCACCCCTATCGTTGGTACAGCTGTTTTCCCTCCTCTTCTTTCTTCTTGATCACTACACGGATATAGTTGTGTATACTAGTCCAACCAAATTTATTTTCAGTCATTCTCTCAATCATTTCTCGCACTGTCACAAAATTCACACCTGTCTCTCTTTCCATTCTGTTCCTTTCTATTATCCATCTGTTGCACTCTAGCATCGTATGTGTAACGGTGTCCGGGTGTCCGCAGTATAGACATTCATCAGTGTCAGCCTTTCCAAACCTAGAGAGGTAGGCTCTAAAACACCCGTGTCCTGTGAGCACCTGCGTCAGGAAATAATCCAGTCGTCTGGGACCACAGTCCATCCAATCCTTCAAGTTAGGTAGCAGAATCTTTGTCCACTGTGCCACATGCTCCGTGTTGTTCCATTCTTCCTGCCATCTTTCAATTGACCTTTCTCTTTCCTGTCTTCTCTCGGCCATAGTGAGCTCAACGTCTCTTCTCTCATAAAGTTCTTTTCTTTCTACTACCAACACATGCACCCTGACACATACAAATTTCGGCACCTGACACATACAAATTTGAGGCATACGAATTTCAGTAAGTACTGTTTATTTTGCCGCATGCCGTAGTACATATTATATTTATTGTTATTATTCTCTCATAATTTGTGACCATCTCACTTCAAAGAAGAACATTACCTATTTCCTTATGCAATAAGGATACGCTGTCTGTTTTGAATGTACGGCACTGGTTATTGTATATAATTCGTGCTAACAAGACTGGATCGGGCTCCCTCCGCGCCACACGAGATCACCAGTCTGGTTATATTATCTTCAATCTTATTCCAACCACGAACCTGTACACTGGGTACCTACCACCCGGTTATCCAAAGAAAGGTACTACTTAAGTCATTTTTACTACAGGTATTTGAACTTCATCATCAAGGTACTACAAATAATGCAAGAACTACCGGGGAATTTATTACCAGCAAAAAATTTAAAAAAAATTATTTTATTTTTAACATCAATGGGTATTTACAAGTATGGTACAATGGGTATGGGTATGGGTAGTTGCTAAAATATGCGTCTTTCATTGGTAATTTGAATAATTAATGTTTATTTTCTGCATTTTATATGAATTAATTGTGTCATTGTTTCATTATCATGACCTTGAACATGATACTACAGATTAAAGAAATTTTCCCACCGTTCTTAGCGTTCGGTGGTTAGTTATCAAAAAAATTAAAAAATATACAGGGTGCTTTACAACGAGCTTAGATAAATATATAGGAAACTACTTATACGATATTTTTATGAAAACTGGTTTATGGGCATTACAAATACCCTCTGTACGTCGACTTTGCTAAGTAACAAGACATTTACTCAACAGACACACTACACATTACACTAGGTACCCGATTGCATAAATCCACTGTATCATGTCAATGTCCAGGCATTAAACTAAACAAATAGGTAAAAAAAAACATGATAAACTCGTAAGAAAATATTTTATAGACATACCACTTCAAGTTATATCGAAAGAAAACAGCAACTTTGTTACGTTAAATAGAAAATCCTACATATTATTGCATGTTTGGATTTTTCGTAAGATTCGTAATATCGACATTGGATATCAGATCTTCTTTTTATCTTTTATGCAAAGTGTTTTATTCTGTGTTTCTCTTCTTTTACTTCTTTTGTTGAAAAAAAAACTTTACTCTACTTTTCTCTGAAGTTTTGCTTCTACATTCAATACATTCAATATTTTGTCATCCAGGAACTTATACTTAGTTCTTCTTTTTTCATGTTCCTTTTTTATGAGGACGTGGTCTATTTGGTTTGAGTACTTTACATTTGGTGCTAGGCAGATGCCTTTGTAAATGTTTTGTTTTAGTCACAAATTAAATTATTTTTCTACATTTTGACAAAGCACTTCTATATCTTCATCTTTATCTTAATCAAGTGCGTGCACATGCTTCATTTTTATTTCTGAACTATACAATCCTCCTGAAATAGTCATAAAATGTTTAGTTGTGTTTTTATATTTGTATTTTCACAAATTGTTAAAAAAACGACGAGATGCAACTGAATCCTAAACATAAATAAAACACGATATTAAAATGATATGCTTCTTTTCATGAGCATTTTTCAGTGCGTCACAAACGATAGAAAAAAAGGTAAACCCGTGATAATATACATTTTAGTGATATGACATTTTAGTTAAATCTGACAGTTGTCACATTTTATTTGCAATTTGGGAAAAAAACAAATCAATTGTGTTTATTGCATTTATAAAATGGTATTTTCTTTGAGTTGTATAGTCTTATAAATTGTTCAGATTATATTCGTAGATATATTATATAATTCGCAAATTATTTTATTTTCGATTATGGCGCCATCTATTGACAACTAGAATAAATGTTATAAATGTCACCGACGAAATTTAATCACCGACGTGCGTTTTTTTCTGTCACATACAATTTAATGCGTTAGAAAGAAATCGAAAAACTGTGACGCACTGAAAGATCCTCATGAGAAAAAGCACATAAGCAAGTGGCTAACATCGATAGAAACATTAGACCAGCTCACCATATACAGGGTGTCCCAGACTAATTTAGCCAGGCTATATCTCTTAAACGAATAAAGATTTTCGAATGGGACAAAAACTGACCTATTCCATTTGTAATACACTGTAATATGGCGTAGAAAAAATCATCCCCTAAATATTCATCCCTTAGTTACAACCCCTAACTTTAATTTAATAGCACCCTGTACATTTTTTTATAGTTTTGGATGTGGTCTTCGATCGTCTATTCAACACATGTTTTAAAAACAAAATCGGTTAGTAAGTAATCAAGAAAAATACCAGTTTATTTTTGATAATTATGTGTCCCAGACTAATTTATCCAGGCTATATTTCTTAAACGAATAAAGATTTTCGAATGGGACAAAAACTAATCGATTCCATTTGTAATACACTTTAATATGGCGTAGGAAAAAATCATCCCCTAAATATTCATCCCTTAGTTACAACCCCTAGCTTTAATTTTTATTTAATAGCACCCTGTAACTAAGGGATAAATAATATGTAAAAGATGATTTTTTTTTCTAAACCATATTAAAGTGTATTACAAATGGAATAGATCAGTTTTTGTCCCATTAGAAAATCTTTATTCGTTTAAGAAATATAGCCTGGATAAATTAGTCTGGGACACATAATTAACAAAAATAAACTGATGTTTTCTTGATTATTTACGAACCGATTTTATTTTTAAAAAATGTGTTGAATAGGCGATCGAAGACCACATCCAAAACTATAAAAAAATGTACAGGGTGCTATTAAAAAAATTAAAGTTAGGGGTTGTAACTAACGGATGAATATTTAGGGGATGATTTTTTCTACGCTATATTACAGTGTATTACAAATGGAATAGATCATTTTTAGTCCCATTCGAAAATCTCTATTCGTTTAAGAGATATAGCCTGGCTAAATTAGTCTGGGACACCCTGTATAGTAAAACAATACGATCACAAAAGCAGTCAAAACTAATGTCAAGAAGATCTGCTCACAAACTAAGTCTAGCTAACTATGCTTTTCAATAAGCCACGCTGACTGAAACAGCACTTTCTCTCAAGGGCGGATCCAGGACCGACTTTCGGGAGGGGCCATAAACTTTTTTTTCGTGGGGAATACCCGGGAATCTGGAGGAAATTTTTAAAAAATCAGGGTTAAAATAGTGAGTGAAGTGAAAGCAACTCTTTTCACAAACGTCAAGCACCTTTGTTACTTAATCTGGCAATAGAAGATTGTTTGTCTGTGTATCACCAATGTCCATGATAGGTGAAAACTGTTCAACTGCTTTCTTCAAAGGTTTTAATAGTTCCACTTCTTTTTCTCCTTGGGAATCAGCTACGAGTGTGGAAATAATGCCCCGTAGCCACAAACAACTCAGTGAGGTGACATGTCTTAACGTTAAATCGGTACAACATTGTCTAGAAGAGGTATGTAAATTGTACGTCTGTAATATTTTTCTGGGCCACATGAAGGATTGGCTCTCTCTTAGTCTGTCTACCCACAAATCTAGGTAACTTCACTTTAACGTCCAATTCGTCTGCCAATTCTTTTTTCGGTAAAGATTTTACTAACACTTTCTTCGCAGTTAGATCTTCTGTCTTTCAAAGTCAAAATGGTATTGGAAACAGCCTTAGTCTCCAGGTTAGCATCAAGAGATTTTGTTTATAGAAGTCGGCTTAGTGGTAATATTAATTTACAGTGACATCATTGACTCTAGAAACTCAGATGTGTATAAAGATTAAGCAACGTTAATGCAAGTGTACCAGTCTTGGATCCTTCCATGTTCATGTTGAGATAGATGTTAGTGCTTCAGTTATATGTAAAATGCCAGATCTGAACTGGATTACGCTTTCATGGCGCTCAGTTAAATTTTGTCAGAGTTTAAGTTTTAAAACTTCAGTTCTCTTGGTTGACATGTTAAAAAATTACTGACTTCATTGTTCCCACCGTGTTTCTGATGGACGATACATTAATAGGAGTTGGAAGGGAATTGTTTAAAATATGATTCAGGCAAGGGCATCTAACCAGTGGCGAATCTAGACATTTGCCTTGGGAGGGGAAATTTGTCTTAGAGGGGAAATTCCAATGAAACATCAACCAAAAGACATAAAAAAGATAAACCCGAACTACATAAAAGACACAAAGAATAACTTATATGTATTAAGTTCCCTTAATTTTACTAACTAGCGTATTTATTGAATCGAATTGGTCTGTCTGTGGTTTGAGTTGCATGTCAGCTAATAGATTTTTATGTGCAACAATTTTTTTTCTATAATTCTGGACATTGTTAGGGGGGGAAATTTCCCCTTTTTTCCTACCCGTAGATACGCCACTGCATCTAACTGCATTTATTGCGACCTTTTTTATTTCTGTTATTGCACCGACCGTTTCAGAGCTCATTACTAATTACTCTACAACTGTCAGTAAAGATTTCTACCTATTTCTTCGGATCCAAGTGCAGTTCTTTCAACAAGTTTAATGCTTTTTTCCCAATTCTTCTCCTATCAGGCCTTGTTCTTTCCCTCTTTCTTGATTTTCACTAATTATTTTTATGTTCTCGTAAGCGTCAATGAACTTGACAAAGTCTTCACGATATTTGTTATTGTGTATCTATGTATCTCAAATTTAGGGAAAGCTGTTCCACGTGGGATGTGTCAGTCCTTTCGTCAAATATGACAGAGTAATAATTTGCACTTTGAACCTGATTCATTGTGAACGTGGCAAACGGAATATGCCTTTGCAACTAGAAACATTTGAACTGCAAATAGTAAATAGAGGTAGTGCAAACACTCGTGACCACGGCGCAGTAGACGAAATTTCGCATTTCCATGCGAAACGCACTGTACTCAACGTGAAAATATCCGCCTTCGCGCAGCTCCATGGTCAGGAGTGTTTGCACTATCTCTACAGTAGAACCCCGAAAATCCGAACTAATTGGGGGGACAGCCTGTTCGGATTATCCGAAAGTTAGCCTAACTAGTAATTGAAAGCTTTGATTGTCGTTGATTTTGAGTCGCAAAACGTTCTCGTAAGACTGTGGACAATATTTTTGGACTCAAGTTGACTCCGAGAGAATCGAAGTAAGTTTATGTTTAACCTTTATAAGTAAGTCTGGCTAATTGGTTTATGCCAAAAGCAATTATCAATAAAAAAAACCTTTATAAGCACTACATATTAAGTATTTACGTCTTCATTTTTAACAAATTTTAAATGCCAAAGTTCTATTAATCCTACATTGTTCAATTTTCTGGTTTTACTCTGTATAATAAACATGTTTGTAAATTTTTGTCTTGAATATTTTAATTTTTTTCACTTTCCGTTGGTTCGGATTCGCCGAACGTTCGGATTAGCGGGGTTCGGATTTGCGGGGTTCTACTGTATTTAAATTTATATTTTTTTAAATTCTAGGAGGGGGCCATGGCCTCGTCTCTGGATCCGCTCTTGCTTTCTCTCTGCTGACAATCTTGCAATATGTGCTCCAGGAAAAAAATTGAAGTAGTAGAAGAGAAATTCGAAACTTCCTTCAACACAATGACCGTGTACTACTTGAAGGATTCCCTGACATCAAATCCTTGTAAAACTCAAAAGTCTGTGCCTTCCACCTTCGCGCAAAGGAAGCTAGGCGGAAACTTCAAATTACGTGAAATGGGAATACACTAGAACACACAGACCAACCTATGTATATCTTGGATTAACTCTGGACCGGTCCCTCACCTACAGCCAACACTGCATAAAAACGAGAGGGAAATTAACGACTAGGCACAGCATACTCAAGAAGGTAATGGGCAGTGAATAGTATGCATGTCTTGCAGTGGCGGCTGGTCAGAGGAGGCAAGGGAGGCTTAGCCTCCCCATAAATTTTTTACACATGCTACACTGTTTTGTTTACTTTGCTATTTTGCTTCGCGTTAGAGATATCGGAAAAAGTTATTTGAACAGTTCTTCCAAATAATATTCTAACCCCACATACCAAATTTCATCACAAAATTCGCACTTTTAGTTTTTTCATTATTTGTAGTCAGGATCCTAAAATCGCAGTGGAGGCTGCTGGCCGGAAAATCTCACTTGCTAATGCTCCGCGCAGCCCAGCAGCGTTTAAGGATGGTGTAAGGAGACCCGGTCTCCTCTGCGATTTTAGGATCCTGACTACAAATAATGAAAAAACTAAAAGTGCGAATTTTGTGATGAAATTTGGTATGTGGGATTAGAATAATATTTGGAACAACTTGTTCAAATAACTTTTTCCGATATCTGTAATGCAAAGCAAAATATCGGAAATTTACCGTGTTTTTGGATTCACAGTAGGCCGCTTTTAGAATTAAAAAAATTCAGTTGAGTATCTTAAAAAATGTGAACCTTCAACCTGTATGGACTGCAAAACTTCAAATCAGTATTTATTTTGATATGCATATCTACTTACAGAGATAAAATTGTTAACAAATAAACGACACAAACTTTGGTAATACACTTTTACAATTAGACTAACTATTTTTAAAATGATATGATATTATGAAATTGTGAATTATGATGATATTATAAAATGTAAATAAAAAATGGTCAAAAAAATGGGGCCTTAAATTGGATTTTTTTGGCGGATTTTTTTGCTAGTGCAAATTTGTCTAGATATTTTACAGTTAGGTATAGCCTCCCCTATTGTAAAAAGCACGAGCCGCCACTGATGTCTTGGTCTCTTAAGAACAACGGCCCAGACACTGCGTTTCTCAACTGCTGAAATTAATGCTCCACTTTAATTGGAGACAGTTTTTAATTGATTATATAAGTATTGTTACTCAAAAGCAAAAGCAAGAATCTGGATATAAGTATGAGGGATGTAACATTCATATAAAATTTATACTACAGCCAACGATCAAATGTGAAAATTGGAAGAGAAGTGTCAGAAGAAATGGAGATAAAGAGAGGGCTCAGGCAAGGTTGCATACTGTCGCCGTTATTGTTTAATGCTTATTCTGAAGAAATCATACAAGAAGCTTTGGTAAACGAGACAGTAGGCATAAAAGAGAAAGGAATAATAACATTAGGTATAATAATGGTATAATAACATTAGGTATGCCGACGATACAGTCATAATAGCCGATAACTTGGAAGACTTAGAAAGAATAATGAACAAAATATTAAACATCAATAAAATACTTAACGTCAATACTTAACATCAAAAACCCAAAGGACATCGCACACATCTTGTGGAAAATATAATGTCACTCAAATTCAATAAAATTTATACCAATAGATTCGTTTTAAATTAACGATCAAATCTTATCATTGCGCCAACTCTCTATTTTCAAAAATAAGAGCAGAAATTGATATAAATAAATCTGAAATCAAATGGGTAGGTACATAAGTTAGAGAGAGAAAAATATTTTAAAATACCCAGATTTTCGGTACTCCATAAATCAGCGGATTAGTTTCACTAATCCGCTTAGGCCCAGCGGGATTTAAGCTGTTATGAATAGCACTCAGAGCAATAATGATTGTAAACTAACACTTTATGGACTCCAAAAATGTGATTTCGATAAACTTTAATTGCAATTTGCACCGTAATTAATCATAATTAAGAGTTGGCGCAATGATAAGAATTGATCGTTATATTAAAACGAATCTAATCGTATAAATTTTATTGAATTTGAGTGACATTATCTATATTTTCCATAAGATGTGTGCGATGTCCTTTATGAAAATTAGCAAGAACAACAATACAAACGAAATATTAACGGAAGGCGGCCAACAGATTAAGAGAGTAAAAAAATATAGTTACTTGGGAACGGTAAACAGAAAATAACGATTATACTAAAAAATAAGAGTGAGAATTGAAAAAACCCCTGCCAACTTCGTGAAAATGATGCCAACCTTCGTCGCGGAGATGGCACTTAAAGAATAAGATAAATATTGTAATATTGCACGCAGTGTCGGGTTTAGGGGACTTGCGGCCCTAGGCCAAATTACCCCAAGCGGCCCCTGGTAACTTCACGATTATGTAATTAAAGCATAAAGTACATTTCATATCAATGCATAACATTTATTTTAATTTTACTTTTTAAAATTGGTGCAACATGCAAAGCATAACATAAATAAGGAATAGAAATGCCACTAGTGTATGAGTATGTAACCCGTGCTGAGCTGCCCCCCCCCCCACTTGCCAAAATTAAAAAACAAATAGCCCTGATTTATGAGCTTTCATATTCCGCAAACTAAAAATTTTGAGCTCGTTCTACTGAGCAGGAATTTAATACTTTAGTGGGAGGGGGGGCTGAGTCAGCCCCCCCCTACTTAAAAATAGGAATATTGAATCGGTTTTTGCGGCAGAATTACGAGCTATTTATGAGCTCTTGAAATTATATAGTTTCGATTTTTGAGCTCATCCCCTTCACCCCCAAACAACCCTTTAATTGATTTAACTTCCAAGATTGCGGCTGTAATTTTGAATATTTTTTCGAGATATTTGGCACACGTATTCGTAATATAATAAAGAATGGCGGTACAGAGCCCAATTTGAAAAATATATTAATATGTGGAAATTACTCTGTAATTAATTACAATATTAAAAAAACGAGCCTGTACCGCCATTAAAAAGAACAAAAAAATACACTTTCTTCAAATAAACTTTTTTATCCGATGCCTAGATTTTGTGTCATTTTGGAACTACTAATGAAATAAAAAATTTTAGTAGTTCCAAAATGACACAAAATCTAGGCATCGGATAAAAAAGTTTATTTGAAGAAAGTGTATTTTTTTGTTCTTCTTAATGGCGGTACAGGTTCGTTTTTTTAATATTGTATTTAATTAAAGAGTAATTTCCACATATTAATATCTTTTTCAAATTGGGCTCTGTACCGCCATTCTTTATTATATTACGAAAAGGTGTGCCAAATATCTCGAAAAAATATTCAAAATTACAGCCGCAATCTTGTTTTTGCTACCTGTTGATCGCTACTGTATCACCTTAAGAGAGTTGTACTTAAAATAATTTAAATTAATTATTTGGCGACTAGATATCGTTTAATAATTTATGAGCTCGCAAAATATACGCATCTCAATTATTGAATTGCCATTTTCTTTCTATAGTGCAGTCACTGAAGGTAAAAATCAACTATGACCTTCGATTTCGGTAAATCTCCATTCATTTTCACGAAAATTGGTGAGCGGATTTTGATGCTATCAACTTTTTCTGGAGCTCATTTTTGATAGCTATTTCTAAGTACTTTGACAAGTATTTAGTACCTAAGTGTTATAAAATGCATCTCTTTCCCGTTATTTAAGCTTGAATCCTTAGATTTGAATAGTCGCAGAAACAATATACATTTAATTACCAATAACTTACTTTAAATTAACATTAAAGAGTTTTTCAAGTAAGCAAATTATTATATTTTTTATTAGCTTCAATTTTAGTGATGAACACTTTTTTGTAAAAACTCACAGTTTTTGAGTTATTTATGAAAAATCGCTTTAAAGCATGCATTTTCTTTCACAAAAATTAAAATATTTGATCTTTAATAACTCAAAAAGTATTGACTTATTTTAATCACATTATATAACAAATTCTGATTACAATTTGTCCCTCTCTCGATTTGTGGGGTTATTTTTAATAAAGTAATTTTCACCCCCGAGAAGGGGTGACATATACCCCAGGTTAAAACCCCAAGTTGTTATTGTTAATTCGTGAAAATGAATGGAGATTTACCGAAATCGAAGGTCATAGTTGATTTTTACCTTCAGTGACTGCACTATAGAAAGAAAATGGCAATTCAATAATTGAGATGCGTATATTTTGCAAGCTCATAAATTATTAAACGATATGTAGTCGCCAAATAATTAATTTAAATTATTTTAAGTACAACTCTCTCTTAAGCCGGGAATATGGGATTGTTTTCTTACGAAGGGGTTGTAGCTCTATAATCGAAAGGCGCGTGATTTAAGAGTTTATTCTTAGAATATAAGCTATACGAATTAAACTACTATTAACTTTTTTGTAAAAACTTACAGTTTTTCAGTGATTTACGAAAAACCGTTTCATAACATGAATTTTTTTCACGAATAATTAAAATCTTTGATCTTTAATAACTTAAAAAGTATTGACTTATTTTATTAACGTTATATAATAAATTTTGCTTTTAATTTGTTCTTTTATTGATTTGTGTAGTTATTTTTAATAAAATAATTTTCACCCCGAGAAGGGGCGGTATCCACCCTCAGGGTAAAGGCGCAAGGTTGTACCATGTCACCTTTGTTTCTTGACGTATCCTCTAACCACTGACCAATTTTCATGAAAATGGATGAAGGTTCACCGAAATTGAAGGTAATCGTTGATTTTTACCTTCAGTGACTGCACTATACAAAATAAATTGCAATTTACTGATCTAAATGCGCGTAATTTGGAAGCTTATAAATTATTCTATGATATGTAGTCGCCAAATAATTAGTTTAATGCATTTTAAGTCCAAATTTCTCTTAAGCCGGGAAGATAGGGTGGTTTTCTTGCGAAGGGGCTGTAGCTCAATAATCGAAATGCACGTGATTTAATAGTTTATTCTTAGAGTATATAAGCTATAGGAATTATATCAGCAATACGATATACATTTTAAGTTTTCTCGGCATTTTTCTCTTAAGTTAAATCAATTAAAGGGTTGTTTGGGGGTGAAGGGGATGAGCTCAAAAATCTAAACTATATAATTTCAAGAGCTCATAAATAGCTCGTAATTCTGCCGCAAAAACCGATTCAATATTCCTATTTTTAAGTAGTGGGGGGGGGGGGCTCAGCCCCCCCACTAAAGTATCAAATTCCTGCTCAGTGGAACGAGCTTAAAATTTTTAGTTTGCGGAATATGAGAGCTCATAAATAGCTCATAAATCAGGGCTATTTGTTTTTTGACTTTTGCAAGTGGGGGGGGGGGCAGCTCAACACGGGTGAGTATGTATATAACACCGGTTTATAGCATCCTGCGCCTTCCGGATCCTATTTTCCAGCTCCGTCGATATGTCCAATCTCCTGGTCGTAGATCTCTCTCCGACAATGCTTTCTGGATTCCACTTATCCAGGTTAAGTTTCGGTCTTCCCCTTTTCCATCTTTCCGGGGGCTGCCATTCCATTATCAGCTTTGGGAGTCGATGTTGCTCCATTCCTTGTACATAGCCATACCAACAAAGTTGTTTTTGTTGGACTTCTTCTATCCTGTTTGTTTTCTTATTTATAATATCTCGTACTCGTTCATTCGTTATATGTGAGACTCTGGAGATGTAAGCCAATCTTCGCCAGAAGTCAATTTCCAGTGCGAGCAACTTCTGTTCTGTTCGCTTATTCAGTTGCCAGGTTTCACATCCATATAGTACCACGTTTTTAAAGATGCTATTATATAGCTGTGTTTTCTTTTCTTTTGATATGGTTTTTGACCAAAGTAGTGAGTTCAAAGCTCCTATTACTTTCTTTCCCTTCATAATTCTTTCCTCTATTTCGAATTCTGTCCTTCCACTTTGTTGGATTCTCGTTCCAAGGTATACATAATCAGATCTTGGCTCGATAACCATATCATCCTCTAGTTGTAACTCATTTTTCTGTCCTCCTATAGGTACACGTCATTTACTTCGTTTTCTCTATATTAACGGTTAGGCCCTATTTTTGGTTTTCTCGAAACAGCCGGTTTGTTATAACTATTAGATCATCTTTATCCTGAGCAATCACCTTCTGATCGTCAGCAAAATGCAGTGTGTATGATGTTGAGTCGTCGTTTAGCTGTATCCCCATTCCAGAACATGATTTCCGCCACTTAATCAAGACCTCATTTATATAGATTTTAAACAGTATTGGCGATAAGCTGCATCCCTGTCGTAGTCCCTTATTCATCATGAAGCTATCGGATAATCTGTTGTTGATTTTTATGTTTGCTTGAATGTTGTTATAGAATTTTGGCACTGCTTTTATTAAAGTTATATTAATAGGGGATTTTTCCAGGACTTGCCATAATTTACAAAGTGGTATGGTATCATATGCCTTAGTTAGATCGAAGAATAGTAGATGTTGTAGTAAAGAAAAGAGAGACGTTCTCACAAACAATTTATTTTACAACTGACGACCGGTTTCGCTGTCTACAATATTCACAGCCTCTTCAGGTCACGGTAAAAGTAAAATTAAATGCTACAAATAACAAAAAACCAGAGTTAGTTAAGTGGTCTGGTTGAAATCAAAAGGGTAATGATCAAGCCAATATTAAAGTATATATACAGTCGGAAAAATGAAAGAATACCCATGAACGAACATATAAAACACACTGTATTTTCCTGTCACCGTGTCACAAAGAAAATTGCCCAGCGCAAGTACATGTAATAAAAATTATTACATGTACTTGCGCTGGCCAATTTTTTGTATGACACGGTGACAGGAAAATACAGCGTGTTTTATATGTTCGTTCATGGGTATTCTTTCATTTTTCCTACTGTATTTATGCATACATATAAATACTAACATGTACGTAAATATGGTTTACAACCCTCACACTCACATACATGCACGCATTCAAATGTAGTGGCAACAAAAGTATGTTAAGTATAAGTATAAAATATACACTTACTTTCCGGTATAAGGGAAGAATATAGTAGTATTCAATATCATACTTTTTCTCTATATTATGCTAAAGGGAGAGACGGTAGAGGGACAGATTTGAATGTAATGCATTAACAAAACCAAAATAATTGGCAGGATCTTGAGGGGATTAGTAAGGAAACACGACATTAAACCGTGAAACCAAAAAATTGTTAGTTATATAAAAAGTGATGTTATTTTTATATTTTTAATTAATAGTGTATATTGTAATTTAGTTGGGATTATTAGATGTTGTTCTGGATGTTCAAGAACTAATAGATGTAAGATTGGTTGTGCAATTTTCCTAAACCAGAATTGGTTAGTTGTGTATTAGTTGTGGTGTCATTGTGAAAATATTTTAATTTGTTTTGTTGGAGATATTGAAATTAAATTGAACAATAGTAATTAGGTAAAATTTGCTAAAATTTTTTAATATTAAAAGTGTCAAACAATAAAATTTTAATTCTGAATTATTTATTAATGATTTTATTTTATTTTATGATTTTATTTTATTTTTTTATTGTTTGACACTTTTTAAAAAAAATTTTAGCAAATTTTACCTAATTACTATTGTTCAATTTAATTTCAATATCTCCAACAAAACAAATTAAAATATTTTCACAATCACACCACAACTAATACACAACTGACCAATTCTGGTTTAGGAAAATTGCACAACCAATCTTACATCTATTAGTTCTTGAACATCCAGAACAACATCTAATAATCCCAACTAAATTAAAATATACACTATTAATTAAAAATATAAAAATAACATAACTTTATATATAACTAACAATTTTTTGGTTTCACGGTTTAATGTCGTGTTTCCTTACTAATCCCCTCAAGATCCTGCCAATTATTTTGGTTTTGTTAATGCATTACATTCAAATCTGTCCCTCTACCGTCTCTCCCTTTAGCATAATATAGAGAAAAAGTATGATATTGAATACTACTATATTCTTCCCTTATACCGAAAAGTAAGTGTATATTTTATACTTATACTTAACATACTTTTGTTGCCACTACATTTGAATGCGTGCATGTATGTGAGTGTGAGGGTTGTAAACCATATTTACGTACATGTTAGTATTTATATGTATGCATAAATATATATACTTTAATATTGGCTTGATCATTACCCTTTTGATTTCAATCAGACCACTTAACTAACTCTGGTTTTTTGTTATTTGTAGCATTTAATTTTACTTTTACCGTGACCTGAAGATGCTGTGAATATTGTAGACAGCGAAACCGGTCGTCAGTTGTAAAATAAATTGTTTGTGAGAACGTCTCTCTTTTCTTTACTACAATAGTATGGACTCACACATGCAACCCATTCATTTTTTGAATAGTAGATGTATTTATCTGTCTCTGGCTACTTTTTTTTTCGTTGAGTTGGTTGAGCGTGAAGATGTGGTCGATGCAGGATCTTCCTGTTCAGTATCCTGCTTGTTGTTCGATCTCTAAAGCTGCATATTCATTTTCTATTAAAGTTTTTAAAGTTTTAAGTTTTTTCATATAATCTGCTAAAGGTGTTGGTTACAGTAATACAGCTATAGTTCTTGCAGTCTTTCTGGTTACCCTTTTTGTGTATTGGGGTTATCCATCCTGTTTTCTATTTGAGTACGGTACATAAATAGGTTGAAATATTGTATTCACTAATTAAATAATCTTGGTTTACAAATTTGGCTGAAAATCCAAATTCTTCATTAAGACTGAAATAAACTTCGGATCTTTAATTCAATTCTGAATAAAGCCTGTCAATTACAACATTGAATGTATTAATTGCCTTGTTAGTTTTAATTGCTTCTTTGCCATTAAAATGGGGTTCAATGGATTCATCTTCTTTGTCTTCGCCAAGGAGAGCTTTTCTTTTTGGGCGTCTTTTTATTTCAAGGATATAGGTTTCATTTTTAGACTCTTTTTTTTTATAGGAATCTAACTTATCTCTCAGACTAAATACGTACTCCTTTATAGATTTGTATATGTTGCAAGTCACATTCAAGTCTGTAGCAATCTTTTGTAATGTTTTGCTACTCTTGTTAAAACGTTGTAAAATATCATACCACACTTTAAGTAGAATAGTAATTTAAAACTAATTTGACAAATTGTTTACTGATTCCATTAGCTTCAGCTCGGCTCACATTTGTTTCCCCCGTATCGACTGATATTTTTTTAAAGCATCGTAGTAGCTCCAGTAGTTAAGTAAAATAGCTTTTACAGCATGCCATTTGGTAGCCCATCGTGTAACGTTTACTCTTTTTGGAAGGGGTTTCTTTTCGTTATTGCTATTTTTGACAATCTTTTCCAACACGGCCCTTCTTGAAGTAAGTAGATGCACTCATGAATGCATTGTTACCAAAAAAGTTTTTTTTATAAAACGCTGCGGCCGGCCCCCTTTTGCTTGCGGCCCTAGGCCGCGGCCTAGTCGGCCTAGTGGTACATCCGGCATTGATTGCACGTAATATAAACATGAGATTACTAAATTAGTATACATATAGAAAGCCAAACAGAACAGGGCCCGTATACACAAGTGCAAAAAAAAAATTCACAAAAAAGTACAAAAAAAATTGTGTACTACGATTCTGTGATCATTTCCCAAAAGACGTCTCAAGCCACGTGCGCACCCTAGTCACACACGCTTTTTGGCGTCTACCCCTTACTCTGGATAATTACAAGGGGACAATTTGATTAGACTACGACGAAGTCTCCATCGAACGAACAATGTTATTAATGCACGGAGGGAGCATTAAATCCAGGCCCTAAATTCATATACAATAAACACCCTTAACAATACTCACGATTTATGGTTATAATTTAATTTCAGCTGGTATTATCCACAGCGTAAAAAATGGTCAAAGTGGATTAGTGGATGTTGATAATGGAAACAAATATTGCAGAGGTACATCATTTTTGACTTGGGGAAAAATATTACTTAAAAAAAGTCATATTTTTTCTAAAATTTTCCAGTTTTTGGCACTGCTCACGTAAAAATCTTTAGCTTCTTTTAGTTTCTTATTTATTAATTGATCGGCTTCTTTATATTTAATTGGATTTTTTGTTTTTAATGATTTTCTTTTAAATCTACATATAGTTTCATATATACAGGGTGCGCCAAACCTCTGGTCTTCTTTGATTACGGCTAAACTATGAGATATACAAAAAAATGTTTTACAATGTGTTTGCCTTTTTAAGTCTTTAACTGAAGAGGTTGAGGAGTGGGGAGCTGTTTGTCTCGAGTTGGTCATTCAGAATTATATCTGTATTTTTCAATTTATTAATTTCCATTGATTCTAAAAGTGATAGCTTAAGGCCTTTATTTTGAATATGTAGAATTTGAAACTCTTCATTGAAAGAATGATTATGATCTAGAAGGTGAAGTGCGTATGTAGAAGTGTCTGTTTTTCTATTGTTGAAAGCCCTTTTGTGTTCTGCTATCCGTTTGTCAAAAGTTCTGCCAGTTTGACCGATGTAAGTTTTCGGACAGTCACCACAAGTTAGTTTGTACACACCACTCTGTAGTTGCTTTCTCTTTCGGCTTTTATTGTTTTTAATATGTTTGCTTAAGTTGTTGTTAGTTCTGAAAGCTGGTGTTATTCCTTTCTTTTTTATGTATCTGGCTATTTTTGTTGTTATTTTGCCAGTATATGTGAGAGAGCAGAAGGTACTGGGTTGTTTCTGTGGTGGTGGATACACTAATTTCAAGGCTTTCTTATGGAGTTTTTGGTTTAAAATGTTGTTAATTAACTGTTTGTTCGTTATAGCCATTGTTTACTGCTATTTGTCTAATGATATTTTGTTCTGTCTCGAAGTTATTTTTTGTCATAGGAATTTCTGTCAGTCTATTTATCATGCTATGGTAGGCTGCTAATTTGTGTTGTGTAGGATGGGATGATGAATTGTGTATAGTTGTGTCAGTATGGGTAGGTTTATGATATACGGAGAGCTCATGTTTGTTGTGTAGTCTGGTAATCGTTACATCTAGAAAGTTTATGGAATTATTCTGTTCTGTTTCTATTCTGAACTCAATATTACTATGAAGTGAATTAATGTATGATAGAAATTGGTCAAGTTGTCAAAAAATAACTTCGAGACAGAACTAAATATCATTAGACAAATAGCAGTAAACAATGGCTATAACGAACAAACAGTTAACAACATTTTAAACCAAAAACTCCATAAGAAAGCCTTGAAATTAGTGTATCCACCACCACAGAAACAACCCAGTACCTTCTGCTCTCTCACATATACTGGCAAAATAACAACAAAAATAGCCAGATACATAAAAAAGAAAGGAATAACACCAGCTTTCAGAACTAACAACAACTTAAGCAAACATATTAAAAACAATAAAAGCCGAAAGAGAAAGCAACTACAGAGTGGTGTGTACAAACTAACTTGTGGTGACTGTCCGAAAACTTACATCGGTCAAACTGGCAGAACTTTTGACAAACGGATAGCAGAACACAAAAGGGCTTTCAACAATAGAAAAACAGACACTTCTACATACGCACTTCACCTTCTAGATCATAATCATTCTTTCAATGAAGAGTTTCAAATTCTACATATTCAAAATAAAGGCCTTAAGCTATCACTTTTAGAATCAATGGAAATTAATAAATTGAAAAATACAGATATAATTCTGAATGACCAACTCGAGACAAACAGCTCCCCACTCCTCAACCTCTTCAGTTAAAGACTTAAAAAGGCAAACACATTGTAAAATATATCACTAAAGAGGTCTATAATTTAAAATTATTTTCAATTATACAGGGTGTCAGAACGACGGTATGAACCAAAGTTGTATTTTTTTAAATGGAACACCCTGTATATTAAATCATTTTTGAATATATTATTTAAAAATATGAAAAATTTGTATACGGTCTTATAGGTCTAAAGTTAATAATTTTCGAAATATTTACATTTTTATGGAGAAAAATGGTAATATTTATAGGGTTGTGGATTATGTTTCCAAGGAAATAAAAATTTGGGTGATAGGTCAAAGTTTTTAAAATATAGTGTTATTTTTAAATAATTTAATATTTTTTACTTTTAGCCATAAAATATACAGTGTGATCACTATTTGCAAATACAAAATTTTCTCATTTTTTTTAAATGGTACACCCTGTATATTACTTTTGCGTTTTGTAGTAAATATTACAACCTTTCTTTTGGTATAAGGTTGTATGTACCTAGCTTGTTTCGTTTTGTAGATATTTAAAAAAAACTATAGATTTTACGTGTTTGCGGATTTTTTATTTAAAAATTTTTTTGCAAAAAAAATAATTATAATCTGGTTTTAGAAACATACACTAAAATATAAAATATGAAGATAAAAACGTAATTAAAGATTAAAATAAATCGTATGCTAGTACAATTCAATTTAATTTAGTAACTTTAAATTATTTTACAAAAAATATTTTACCATATTAATGAATGCATAAATTAGTTACTAAATTAAATAAACAACCAAATTTTAAATCAACCGTAGTAATTTTTCTACTACAGCAACTTTCCTGTACCAAATTAATTGTTAGTTAAATTGTATTTAGTTAAACTTTTAATTTACCCTTTAAATTTACTTACATACATCTTGAGAATATAAAAATTATTATAAAGTATGCTTTGAAACAAATGAATGTTAAATGTATCATCCAAATTATTTATTAATATAAATAGTATTTACTGGTGTCACAAAAACTGGGAATACTTTTGTAGTTGAAATTTTTGTAACAATTTTTTTTATTTTAAATTTTAATTTTTTAACCGAAACATTTTTGGATATGACATTTGTTTTGGGCGAAACCATTAGAAATTATTACCAGATTTTGTGACACGAGTAGGTACATAAGATACTATTTACTTCTTAATATACTTCCATAACGTTCATTTGTTTCAAAGCATACTTTATACGTTCTCAAGATGTAGGTAAATTAAAAAGTTATTAACTGATCTTACTCGTAAATACAATATAACTAACAATTAATTTTGTATAGGAAAGTTGCTGCGGTAGAAGAATTACTACGATTGATTTAAAATTTGGTTGTTTATTTAATTTAGTAACTAATTTATGTATTCATTAATATGGTAAAATATTTTTTGTAAAATAATTTAAAGTTATTAAATTCAATTGAATTGTACTAGCATACGATTTATTTTAATCTTTAATTACGTTTTTATTTTCATATTTTATATTTTAGTGTATGTTTCTAAAACCAGATTATAATTATTTTTTTTTGCAAAAAAATTTTTAAATAAAAAATCCGCAAAAACGTAAAATCTATAGTTTTTTTAAAATATCTACAAAACGAAACATGCTAGGTACATACAACCTTATACCAAAAGAAAGGTTGTAATATTTACTACCAAACGCAAAACTAATATACAGGGTGTCCCATTTAAAAAAAATGAGAAAATTTTGTATTTGCAAATAGTGATCACACTGTATATTTTATGGCTAAAAGTAAAAAATATTAAATTATTTAAAAATAACACTATATTTTAAAAACTTTGACCTATCACCTAAATTTTTATTTCCTTGGAAACATAATCCACAACCCTATAAATATTACCATTTTTCTCAATAAAAATGTAAATATTTCGAAAATTATTAACTTTAGGCCTATAAGACCTTATACAAATTTTTCATATTTTTAAATAATATATTCAAAAATGATTTAACATACAGGGTGTTCCATTTAAAAAAATACAACTTTGGTTCATACCGTCATTCTGACTCACCCTGTATAATTCAAAATAATTTTAAATTATAGACCTCTTTGATACACATTAGTTTTGTTATAAACATTTTTTTGTATATCTCATAATTTAGCCGTAATCAAAGAAGACCAGAGGTTTGGCGCACCCTGTATAGTAGTCCAATAACCACGGCAGTACAGTCCGACCAGATTCACTTTGTATTTGAGATTTGGTTGCACCCTGTTGTTGACGTTCCGTTTTTCCAAATTTTCTAAATTTTATTTTGGTCTCGCCAAGTAAAAGTATAACGTCTCGCCAAGTAAAATAGCTGTACGGTACCAAAACAAAATTCAGAAAATATGGAAAAACCGAACGTCAATAATAGTGCGCATCCAAATCTCAAATACTAAGTGAATTTGTATGTACACCATTGGATGTCCCCCTACCAAGGTCCAAAATTAAAGAAAAAAACTGTTGAAACATACAAATTTATTAGCTGACATGAAACTTAAACCACATACACACAAGTTCTTCTTCTTCTTATAATAGGCCTCTTGGCCTGTTCCTTACCGATTTTGAGCTTGTATTCGTAGCTGTGATGTAGACTGCCAGCTATCTCGCCACCTTTTAAAGGGCCTTCCTATTGGTCTTTTGCCTGTTGGCTTCGAATCCCTGACTATACGGGCTATTCTCTCGCTGTCCATTCTCGCTACATGCTGATTCCACTCTCGTCGTCTCTGTCTTCCCCACCGTACTATATCTTGTATGTTACAGAGATCTCTTATTCTGTCGTTCGGTATTCTGTCTCTCAGTGTTTTCCCAGTTATTGACCTCAGCGTTCTCATTTCTGATGTTCTCAGTATCCTCTTGGTTTCTGCTGTGTCACATCTTGTTTCTATCGCGTACGTCATGATCGGTCTTACACATGATTTGTATATGCGTACTTTCCCTTCCAGCCTCATATCTTTGTTTCTCCAGATGACATCCCTCAGACATCCTGACACGTAATTGGCTTTATTTGCTTGCTTTCGGACGCTCTCTTTAACATCTCCATAACTACATATTTCGATTCCCAGATATTCGAATCTCGAGACTCGTTCAATTAGTTCGTTGTTAATTACTAATTTGCATCTTATGGGTTCCCCTGACACTACTAGGGATTTTGTCTTGGCTGTTGATATTTTCATGTTGTAGTTCTTCGCCACTGTATTAAAAGTTTGTGCCATTCGCTGTAGGTTATCCTCGTTATCGGAGATTAAGATTGCGTCGTCAGCATAACAGAGGATTTTTATTTGTTTTTCCGCTATCTTATATCCTTTTCCAGTACCTTTAATGTTTTCTATGATTTTGTCCATGACAAAATCATAGATGATTTTGTCTGATTCCCGAGATGATTTCTACTTCCGATGTTAGTTGATTCTCGACTATTATTCTGGTTTTGTTCTTCGTATTCATGTCTTTAATTATCCTTATCATCTTGTTGGGCTGATTTTTCTCCTTTAGCAATCTTAGCACATCTTCCAATCTTACACAATCGAAGGCCTTAGTCAGATCTATAAAGCACATAAATGCAGGTTTATTATATTCCAGTGCTTTCTCAGCAATTTGTCTGGCTATGAATATGGCGTCTATTGTGGACCTATTTTTCCGAAAACCTTGTTGTTCCTCACTAATTGTGTATTCTTCATTTATTTTATTGGCAAGTATTTTTGTTAAGAGTTTAATGTTGTGCTCAGCAAGGTGATGGTACGGTAGCTGCTAGGGTCTTTGCTGTTTCCTCTCTTGTGTATAGGTATTGTTATACTCGTCCTCCACTGGTCTGGTACACGCTGGCTACATATTATTTCTTGAAAGAGGATCTCTATGTTTTCGATTAAGGTTTCTCCTCCATATTTCAGGAGTTCATTTGGTATCCCATCGGGTCCTGGTGCTTTTCTGTTTTTTAATTTACTTATGTTATTCCTTATTTCTTCTTTTGTGATTTCTAGTTCTGTGTTTATGTTGGATCCGTCTTCATTTCCTGTTTGTACCTCTTCTTCAGGTACTATAGTATCTTCCTTATACAGGGTGTTTCATTGGGAAACGGAAATACTTTAATGGTGAATAGAGGTCACCGAGCCGGTTCTAGATATAGTACATTTTTTGCCCTACCGACTTTTATAACCGGGTTACAGGGTGTTTTATCGATTTTGCCCATTTCTTTCCTAAACTATAACTTTAGAACCACCCTGTATATTTTTTTGATATTTGGTAGACATATGTCTCATTCAAAACCCAAACGACCGACATACTAACCATAAGAAAAATCCAGGTCCGGATTAACAAAAAATTATAAAGTAATTGTGACCTTAAAACAACACCCTGTATATTGAAATTTTGAAAATCTGTTTGCATATTTGAAAAGAGCACAAAAAAGTAAGTTTAATGGTTTGCTTCAATTTTTCGGCCAGACAATTTTATGACTTTCATTTTGAAATTATATTGAATTTTTTGAGAACTTTGACATTAAAAAGCAGATATTATTAACTTTTAGTTATAAATTATTAAAGTTAATGAATAAATACTAATTTTAAAAATAATCAATACTTATTTACCACATTGGAACGACCCAATTACTAATGACAAGAAAAATCCAGGTCCGGATTAAGAAAAAAATATAAAGAAATTGTGACCTTGAAACAACACCCTGTATATTGAAATTTTGAACATTTGTTTGTGTCTTTTAAAAGAGCATAAAAAACTGCGTTAAAAGGTGCATGTCAAATTTTTGCGCAGATAATTTAATTACGGCAATTTTGAAATCATATTTATTAATTCTGTCAAGGTGACAAGAAGCTACCAGAAAAATGAAGAACAATCCTAATGTACTTAGAAAATCGATTCGAAATATTTTAAAACGAGCAAGGAAATGCACACATGCAACGAAACAAAATGGCGGACATTTTGAGCAACTGTTATAGTTCAAATATTTTTAATTTATGTTAAATTTTTGAATTGTAACGCATTTTTGTTTTATTAGATATAGCAGTTTTTTTAATTATTTACTAAATCATTAAAATATCCCAATTCTCGCAATTCTAATTTTTAATGATGTGCTTATAGCTACAAATCCAGAGAATCTATGAATCCAGCGTAGTAAATAAGTATTAAATATTTTTAAAATAAGTATTGATTCATTAACATTAAATTACTATTTTCTACAAACGTGTTAAAAATGCTATTTTTAGCATTCCATGCGTGCGTTAAAAATGCTACTTTAAGGCACTAGTGCTTTAAAAAATTTTTAAGGCACTGCAGTTCGTATTGACCGTATATGCAATTTTGATGTAATGTCAAAAAAATATAAAATTGGAATGTCAGTCAAGTTCAAGTAAAAGTTTTTGTAGATATTGTCCTGTAATTACGTTTGTAGAAAAAATATTGTATGATATGCGTGTTAAAATGTACATTTTTAAGGCACTCATGTGAATTGCAGAACTCGCTATCGCTCAGTCTGCAAACTTTCACATGCGTGCCTTAAACGTGTACTTTCAATACTTATATCATAAATAACTATTAAAAGTTAACAATACCTGGTTTTTAATCTCAGAGTTCTTTAAAATTTCAATATAATTTCAAAATTAATGTAATTAAATCAACGGCGAAAAAATTAAAATAAACCTTTAATCACAGTTTTTCATGCTCTTTTAAAATGCGCAGACGAATTTTTAAAATTTCAATATACAGGGTGTTGGTTCAAGGTCACAATTACTTTGTATTTTTTCTTAATTCGGACCTGGATTTTTCTTGTCATTAGTAATTAGGTCGTTCCAATGTGGTAAATAAGTATTGATTATTTTTAAAATGAGTATTTATTCATTAACTTTAATAATTTATAACTAAAAGTTAATAAGATCTGCTTTTTAATGTCAAAGTTCTTAAAAAATTCAATATAATTTCAAAATGAAAGTCATAAAATTGTCTGGTCGAAAAATTGAAACGAACCATTAAACTTACTTTTTTGTGCTCTTTTCAAATATGCAAACAGATTTTCAAAATTTCAATATACAGGGTGTTGTTTTAAGGTCACAATTACTTTATAATTTTTTAAATATTGAAATGGTTGCTGATGTGAGCACATAATATTATTTATGTAGGGTAGGTAATAAGTCTAGTACTCACAGTCTTTTTAGATTTTATTTATTTAAAATGTAGTTGTAAAATGTGGGCGACCGGTTTCGCTGTTTAACATTTACACCATCATCAGGCCCCTAAGAAGATATCAGTATAGCATTAGCGAATTAGCCCTCTCCCTTCAGACATTATTTTTATTAAAGAATTTTTGTGACATCAACGAGATAACTAAAAACTGTACACACAAAAAGTACACACTTTTTAGTTATCTCGTTGATGTCACAAAAATTCTTTAATAAAAATAATGTCTGAAGGGAGAGGGCTAATTCGCTAATGCTATACCGATATCTTCTTAGGGGCCTGATGATGGTGTAAATGTTAAACACCGAAACCGGTCGCCCACATTTTACAACTACATTTTAAATAAATAAAATCTAAAAAGACTGTGAGTAGTAGACTTATTACCTACCCTACATAAATAATTATAATTTTTTGTTAATCCGGACCTGGATTTTTCTTCTGGTTAGTATGTCGGTCGTTTGGGTTTTGAATGAGACCTATGTGTACCAAATATCAAAAAAATATACAGGGTGGTTCTAAAGTTATGGCTTAGGAAAGAAATGGGCAAAATCGATAAAACACCCTGTAACTCGGTTATAAAGTCGGTAGGGCAAAAAATGTACTATATCTAGAACCGGCTCGGTGACCTCTATTCACCATTAAAGTATGTCCGTTTCCCAATGAAACACCCTGTATAGTTCTTCTATATAGGCGGTCCATTGTTCTGCTTCTATTTTATTTAAACTTCTATATTCGTTAATGGGTTTTTTCCTATTTTTTAGTATTTTCCAAACTTTTCTTTGCGCCCGATACAAATCGTGTTCATTTCTTTGGTAAAGCGTGTCCAATATTCCCTTTTTATATTTCTTATCTTAGAATTTATGTAATTTCTTGTGTCTCTGTATTGTTGGTAATTGTTTGGTGTTTTGTTAGTGCAGTATTGTAGGTATGATTTCCTCTTCTCATACGCTAGATCTCTTATTTCAGTATTGAACCAGGGCTTTGATATTTTTGTTGCATTCAGGTTAATTTTTCTGACCCCAATGCTTTGCCACACAAGTTAAACCCAATAAACACGCTAATTAGGAAAATTAAAAGAAATATAAGTTATTACTTATAGTCGAGGAAATGAACTGAAAAAATGGCAAAACCTCGCAATTTTTTCGTCCAGCATCGATTTGCACAAAAAATTGGGATTAGGCTCATTTCACCCTCTAGTTCATTTTCTATATTGAGCCGTTGTACGCTTTTGGTCTTTTAGGGGTGAAAACTACCCCTAAAAAAACTACTTGTAAAAAATTATAAAATAACATTTTAAACTTTAATATTGTCAACATATGGTTCCTATTAGTTACGTAATGATTGTTTTATGCTTTAAAATATACTATCATAATATTTCAACCCTTAAAACCACCCTTGTTGGAGCTATATATAAAAAATTGACTTATCCTAAAAGAATAATTTCGGCTTGCATTGATTTACATAAAAATTTGGGATTAGGATCATCTCACCCTGTACTTCATATTTTATAACATGCTCAAGAGCGTTGATTATTTTTAGGAGTGTAAACTACCCCTTATGGTCAAAAATTATATAAATACATTGTAACCATTAATATGGGTAAAATTTGGTTTTGATTGGCTAAAAATAATGATTGTTTTATGATTTAGGACATATCATAATATTTCAACCCTTAAAAACCACCCTTAAGAACATTACAATTTTTATAAGTAGATAATTTAATAGAGCTATACAGAAAAAAAAGTAGAATTAAAGAATTACAAAAACATTTATTTACACAAAAATACAAATTTACAAATATGTAGAAGTACAAATACAAATAGTTTTTAAGTCATCTTCCAGTATACCAACCAGTTCTGTGGTATTATACATGCATTGAAAATGTTCCATAAGCGGACTATTCAAATATTTCGAAAAAAAAATTTGTTTTATAAGCATAGCTCCTTCATTTTTGGCAATAAAAAGTTTTTTCAAAAATGATTTTGTAAGGATTTTTAAAGAGCTATAAGACTATGTAACTTAAATTCCATTAGATACCTTAGTTTTTAATTGGAGTGGGTTTAAAGGGCTCGAATAAGGGGGAGTTTGCTCGTAAATAGAGGTTTTAAACAGCTATATCTCGCTAACTGTTCACTCTAATGGAAATCTATGCACAATATAATTTGAATCATTAAAAAAGGTACAATTTAGTTGTCTATCACTTTTTTCATATCTCCAGTATTTTCGGAGATATTTTGAAGTAAAAGGTGAAAAATACGAAATTGCAAAAAATCAATTTTTCTTTAAACTCCAATTTTTCTAAAATTAGGCCTTTTAAATAGGTCAAACTTCTTGGGTGTATTGACAATACAAATATACAAGGAATTACAGAAAGGTGAAGACCAATTTTTAATTAGGAGGGTAGTTAGGGGGTTATTTTCACTGATTTTTTTTCGTAAAGAAAAGCAGGTACCGACCTTTTTTTGATCATAAGTCGCTCTATTTTCATGGTAGAATTTTTTTATTATTATTCTTTGAAAGGATTAATTGTATGCTTGAAAAAAGATTATTCAAGTTTTCCTCGAAAAATGCAAAGTTTTCCCCGTTATTTGGCTTTGAATATTTCAAATTATGCATTTGACGAGAAAAGCTAACCTTTAACATGCCGTATCTCGGTTTATATTGGTCTTAAAGATATTATAGAAAAATAATTTAGTTTATGTTACTAAAAGATACAATTTTGTCATTTAAAGTTTTTTTGATTAAATGCGTATTTTTCGAGGTATTCTCAAAAAAATCTCTAAAAAAGTCGATTTTTTCGACGAAAAACTGTTACTTTTAAGCGCGAATAACTCGAAAAATATTAGTTTTATGAAGAAAATGTAAAAAACATTTTTTTCTTAGAACCACTCTTTACATCGATTTGCATGGTTAAAATGTAATAAAAAATTCGCATCCCCGAGATGGGGTGGCAACCACCCCCAAGGTTTTAGCGTACAGCAGCATGATATATAAAATGATCCTTGGACTATTCCCTACCTTCTGTGAAAATTTCAAGTAAATCCATGCTGGACGAAAAAATTGCGAGCCAAAATGCTTCATTTCCTCGACTATTATGTCTTTTATGTAGTTTGGGTTTATATTTTTTATGTCTTTTGGTTGGTGTTTCAAAATCCCCCCCCCCCCCCCCAGGGCTAGATTCGCCACTGGAGGAAAAGCATGATACGAACTTTCAATATGCATAAGTAAATAAGGAAACAGCCGGGTGGTTCAAAAACAGTGTCCTTCATATTAATAGAGGAAACAAAGAAGAAGGTATCAAGATGGAATGAAAATAAATAAAAACGGACATTTTTCGTGTAACATAATCCATACTACTCCAGGGTAATAAGCTAGAGATAGACCATGTTCGGGACCAGGGGCGGTTTCCCCATTGGTTCACTTGTGCAGTGAACACCCCTTAAAAGTTCATTAAAATACAATTTTTTTAAATCTCATAAATATTATAAATATTATTAAAATATTTTTTTAATCTCATAGAATCATTAAAAGGACATCGCACACATCTTATGGAAAATATAATGTCACTCAAATTCAATAAAATTTATACTAATATATTCGTTTTAAATTAACGGTCAAATCTTATCATTGCGCCAACTCTTAATTATGATTAATTACGGCGCAAATTGCAATTAAAGTTTATCGAAATCAAATTTTTTAGTCAGTAAAAGTGTCAGTTTACAATCACTATTGCTCTGGGTGCTATTCAAAAGAGCTTTAAACCCCGCTGGGCCTAAGCGGATTAGTAAAACTAATCCGCTGATTTATGGAGTACCGACAATTTGGGTATTATAAAATATTTTCTTTCTCTCTAACTTATGTACGTATCCATTTGATTTCAGATTTATTTATATCAATTTCTGCTCTTATTATTGAAAATATGGAGTTGGCGCAATGATAAGATTTGACCGTTAATTTAAAACGAATCTATTCGTATAAATTTTATTGAATTTGAGTGACATTATATTTTCCATAAGATGTGTGCGATGTCCTTTAACTTTATTTATTAATCATATTTACTTGCTCTACGCCGCTGGATGCACGTGGCAAAGTACAGATACTATGCTCTGGTGCAGAATTCAAATTGAACCAGCCAGTACTAACTTACCCCTGTGTTAGAAAGAGAAATCTTAAAATCAGTGAAAAAGCATTTCGCCTATCTAAAACAGTGAGGATTTGTGCAGTGCACTAGTGACTAGTGCACACAGAGACCAGTGCAGCGGTTCGGTTCACAGTTTGGAATTTTCTGTTGAGGGATTTAGTTAAATACGGTTAAATTTTAAATACAATATTAATAGTTTTATGATAGAGCCTTATTCAGTGGAATTTATAAAAGAAAATGCAAATAGTTTTGAAAATCGACTTCTTATAAAAACTAATGGTCAACTTCGACCGGAGATAGGTACAATAATGTGCTATAAAAAACAAAAAGTTTAAATGTTGCTTTAAAGTTGAACAATATAAAAAAACTGCGTGGTTGTGCGGATGTGATAAACTACATTCTTTGTTTTGTTTTCCATGTTTAGTATTTTCAACGAATGAAACTATTTCTTCAGAGTGGACAAAAATGGGCGTTCGGGATTTATCTCATTTATCAACAAAAATTAAAAAACACTGATCTTCCCAAATTCATTTAAAAAATGAATTGCAACTCTCAGATATTGGCCATATTGATGGTAGCCAATTATTAGATTCTGGGTATAGGAAAAAAACGCGCCTTGCATTTTACTTCAATGGTGATGTGGAAATGAATGCATTATTCAATCGAAATTAGTTACAGATTTTATGTATACCTACCATACATAAATAATAAAAAATGATTCTGATCTGATTCTGAAAAATGATAAATATTCCACATTTAAACAGGCGAAGCACTCACTATTGATAATTTTTTAACGAACGCCTATGCAATAAGTGATTATACAGGGTGGTTCATCTTATTCACCTCGGTGTCTGTACGGAAAACCACTTGATATTTAAAAAAAAAATCTTCACAGAAATATACAGGGCCATTAATACTACAATCTAAAAATAATGTGAATTATACAGGGTGCTCCAAAAAAGAGTGGTATATCAAAGTTATATGTTTTCTTATGGAATGCCCTATAGCTGATGACATTATTAAATTATGCTTAAAAAATAAGCTATACTTTCATAAGGGTTTCCTATACCTAAATACAGGATGTTTTGATTTATTTCGATTTTTATAAAAATGTAAGGTTTTAGAAAAAAAATAAATATCTACGAATCTAAGAATCAATACCAAATTTTTTCTGAGATCTTAATAATAGACTATTTAGCATACTTAAACAGATGCTTATTGCAACCAGATTTCTTACAGGGTGGTCAAAATATGAGATTGTTCTATTAACAAATTCTAGCTGTAATAACTTACTTATTTTAAATGGAACACCCTATATCTTACTAGTCTATCGCGTAGAAAATTTACTTAGTTTTGAATTCTTATTAGGGTTTCCTATACCTATCTCCCTTCATTTTTTAAATATTTAAAGATTTCCTAATTTGTAAGCTTTAAAAATTAGAATTAAGTACAACTTAAGTGGTTATGTACAACACATCACCAACACCGGCAATATACTTAGACAAGATACTGTCAATAATAAAATTTTCATTGTTATCATGTAATCACACAGAGTGTTGTATTATTTTAGTTAATTTTGACCTACATGTGACACTGAATAATATGTTTATATTAAACTGCATACTGTGCATACCCTATATTAGATGCTGTATTCTGGAAGATATTTAAATTATATTTGATTCCGTATAAGTATTTTCCATATCTTAACTCAACGATTATTAAGTAAATTTAAGAACACCACTTTTTGTTTGAATCTTTGAATCGCAATTACAAACAATTAAATGCAATGGCTACTTTGACGAAAACGAGCTAAAAAAATATTTGAAAATGGGTATTTAGAGAATAACATTTGAATTTATATAATTTACAGAATAACATGTGTATTGAGAACGTTTACATGGAATAGAAGAGATTTTAAATATCTTCCATTATAAAGAATAGAATAGCGAGTATGTCATTTAAAATAAGAACACTCTGTGTGATTAAATGATAAAAATGTGAATTTTATTAATGAAAGTATCTTGACTAAGATATCTAAGTATATTGCCGGTGTTGGTGATGTGTTTTACATAACCACGCCATAGGTACTTAATTCTAATTTTTAAAGCTTACAAATTAGGAAATTTTTAAATATTTAAAAAATGAAGGGAGATAGGTATAGGAAACCCTAATAAGAATTGAAAGCTAAGTAAATTTTCTACGCGATAGACTAGTAAGATACAGGGTGTTCCATTTCAAATAAGTAAGTTATTACAGCTTGAATTTGTTAACAGAACAATCTAATATTTTGACCACCCTGTAAAAAGATAGGTATAGGAAACCCTCGTACAAATTGAAAGCTAAGTAAATTTCCTACGCGATAGACTAGTAAGATACAGGGTGTTCCATTTAAAATAAGTAACTTATTACAACTAGAATTTGTTAATAGAACAATCTCATATTTTGACCATCCTGTAAGAAATTTTGTTGGAATAAGCATCTGTTTAAGTATGATAAATAGTCTATTATTAAGATTCAAGAAAGAATTTGTTACTGATTCTTAGATTCGTAGATATTTATTTTTTTCTAAAACCTTACATTTTTATTAAAAACGGAATAAATCAAAACACCCTGTATTTAGGTATAGAGAACCCTTATGAAGGTATAGCTTATTTTTTAAGGTCAACTCAATAATGTCATTAGATATAGGGCATTCCATAAGAAAAAATATAACTTTGATATACCACTCTTTTTTGGAGCACCCTGTATAATTCACATTATTTTTAGATTGTAGTATTAAAGGCCTAGTATATTTCTGTGAAGAAATTTTTTTAAAATATCAAGTGGTTTTCCGTACAGAGACCGAGGCGAATAAGATGAACCACCCTGTATAATTTGGTGAGAACCAGGAAAGTATAATAGTTTCACTAATCCGCTTAGGTCCCGCTGGGTTTTTTCCCCAAAAATTTTTCGCCTGTGCCGCAATTGCCCGCGGCTTTTATTCACCGTTTCTATAATTACATTCCTTAATTGAACACCCTTTTTAAATTACCACGAGCCGCCACTGTTCGGGACACTCAAAGATCCAGGTAGCTGACCTATAGGAAGAAAGCCTACCTGTTTCCTGCCTAGAGTTCGCGTCCGTTTTTAATTATTAACAATTTAGTGCAAAAATCGCGATTTTTTCGATTTTTTTGCACCCCATTCAAAAGCTAAAAAGACATACATAACATTACAAAATTTAATTTTTTAGAACATTAAAAACCTTCAAAATGCTGATTTTTGAAAGTTAAAAAGTTAATTTGTTGCTACGCAAACTGCAAAATAAGTGAAAATCGTTATTTGTTAATAACTTTTACTAAAACTACCTTAGAACTTTAGTGTTTCACCCAAAGTTGGGTATTGGGGAACTTAAAAAATGTAGTTCAATTGGTGACTAGTCGTGGTAAGTGAAGGGGGAGCTGGGAGTCGACAAATGCACGAGTTCAAAAACTAAAAAAGGCAACTTAAAACTACTATGATTTTTTATATCTCGGGATCTACTGTTCTCTACTAATATATTTTGATCGTTCTCTCTAGTACATACACTACTAGTGATGTGCCGTGGGTATTTACCCGATGGGTAAATATATAAGTACCGGGTATTTATCGAGTAAATACCCAAAAATATATTTACCCACCCAAATTTGGGTTTTTTCCTCTTTTGAACCTTAACTTTGTTTTTAAGATTTTAAAAGCTTGCAAGCAGGCAACCCGCATTTCGTCACACGGTTTGCGCTGGCTGTAGGCCTGCCGGAGAAGACAAAGCATGCAAGAAGAATAAAAGCAAACCTAATTTTTTTCGAGTTTTTCTTACATTTATTTCGAAGTATTAGAACTGTTAGAAGTTTATTTTCATTAAAAATTCTTCCACCTGCACCCCTTGTACCCCGTTATAAACATGCTACGTAAAAAGCATGGCGTTTGGAAAATGTGGAACATTAACGAGATTAAATCTGTTAGTTGTAAATACTGTTCGAAGTGTTACAAGTTTGCGAATGTGAATAAAATGACTGACCATATAAATAAGTGCCTCAAGTGTCCCAAGGAAGCAAAGGAAATGATCAACCTAAAATCAGCTTCAACTTTCGAGTCAGCCAAGGTTGAGCACAGAGATAGAGAAACTTAGCAGGTAGGTTTAAAATTCAACTAAAACTAAAAATGACAAGTTTTTGAGCATATAAACTTTTACATATGATAGTCCAATTAGTCAATTGCTAATCAAGGTTTAAGGCCTCCGCCTAACTAGCCTTGGCTCATTTTCACGCTCATTATGTTTAGGTGAACAATCAAATAATTGAATTGTTTAATTAAAAGGTAAAGGGTAAAGGCGTAAAGGTAAAGGTGACATATATTTTTCAGCTCGATCTAGATGAAGATGTAATAATTGATCCACCACAATGTTTGAATCCAAGCCCGTCTGCGAGAGAAAACCGTCCAAGTCCAAGCTCATCATGTCTATCTTCTTCATCCATGTCAGGAATGTCAGGATTTGCGTCAAGATATTCCATTCCATTTAGAAGTACACACATTCCAGAAACTCCAATGAAATCAATGAGAAACAGGACTTACAGGACCCCTAGCTCTATATCTTGTTCACCTCATGCCTCTGCGGTTCCCTCTGCCTCTGGACGACAAATTGATTTGAAAGGGTTTCTGGACACGATGAGTGCTCAAGAAAATGTAAATTTACTTTAAAACCTTTTGTATAATGAAATTGCCGTGTTTTATTTTGTACTGTAAAGTGTAATATTTTCCTTTTTGTTTTCAGAGCAATCTAAATCAATCTTTGGCCAAAGCGATTTTCATAAGTGGATCACCATTATCTTTAGTAGAACACCCCTTATGGATTGATTTTTTCAAGAAACTAAGACCTTTATATAAACTTCCTACCAGGAAATGTGTGTCCACTACTTTATTGGATAAAGAATATAACCAAATGAAAGCTGATCTTGGCTCCGATTTGGCTATTGCCAAAAATTTACATCTTCAGTGTGATGGCTGGAGCAATATGCGGAAGGAAAGTATTGTAAACTTTGTAATATCAAAGCCTGAGCCGATTTTTGTTGAGTTTCTTGCTACTGAAGAAAATAAACACACGGGAGACTATTTGTGTAGAAAAATGTCAGAAATCATTGAGGAATACAACTCTCAGAAGTTCCTTGCCGTCATTAGGGATAATGCAGCCAATATGAAACGAGCATTTACTTTATTGACTGAAAAGTATGACCATCTTGTACCCTTGGGATGCCTTTGTCATACCTTACAGTTACTAGTTACTCTGTAATGACATAACTGTAAATCAGCATAAACATTCTTCAACAGTTGCACGGAGATAGTGAAATGCCAAAAAAATGTTCATATATTAAATGCCCTGTTTACTAAGATTAACAAGGAGAAAAATATTACAGTCTAAAATTGCCAGTGAAAACCCGCTGGGGTAGTTTTCTTGATACTCTACAAAGCCTTCTTGCTTGCAAGAGCACACTGCAAACAGGGTTGCCTCAAGTCAGGGTTGCCATTTAACGCCAGTCGAGCATGTGGACGCAATGGAATTCATTCACAAATTGCTGACAAAATGAAAATTGCCACTTCGACTTCCAGTGACTTGGCCAATTATATTGCAAAGGATGGGCTATGGGGAAAAGAATTTATGTGGATTTCTGCAGCATCAGTATCGCCATTGGTATGGTGGAAAGGGATCTACAAAGGTTTTTCGGAAGTTTCTGTTCGCATATTATCAGCTCCAGTTAGCTCTGCAGCAACTGAAAGATCGTTCAGTACGTTCAGTTGGATCCACAATAAAAAACGTAATCGTTTGACAAACACTAGGGCTGGGAAAATTACATGTTTGGCTCACAATTGGAAATTACTACACGAAAACGAAAAAGGGAGACATGAAATTGATGAATTGACAACAGGCCAAGCTGAAGAGACACCAAATCCAAATAATGACTATATTGAGCTCAGCGATGATACTAGCGATGATGAGGGTGAAAATGAGAGTGAGATCAGTGAGATGGATATCCTGTATAGAGATGATAGCTCAAGAGCTAGTGAGAATGAGAATCTCAGTGATTTAGATTTTAGTATGTAATTATGTGTTAATGTTTCAATTTCTTAAAAAAAATTTTTTTTTATTAACAACTAATTTTTTAATAAAAAAACCCGTATAAATACCCAAATCGGGTAAAAACCCGGTAAAAACCCTGGGTATTTACCCAAAATATATTTACCGAGTATTTACCCATCACTATACACTACTAATATATTTTTTCTTTTTTTCATGTGTATGTACAACCAAAGACTTAGTACAAAAAACATTGGACACACGATCTTACTGAGGGGCAAATGCGGACACGGACCACTTCCTGGTAATAATAAAAATGAGCGCTCTCAAATGAAAAAAAAAAAAGATATCAATCTAAAACAAACTCTACTAAATGGAACTGGAACCTAGCAGCATTAGAAGAGACTGAAACAAGAGAAAAATTGGAACAACAGATGAATGAAAAAATATCCAACCTCAATCGTCAACCCACAAAAATAAACGAAAGATGGCAAGAAATAAAAAGCAAAATAAATGAAACAACAAACGAAGTAATAGGAAAGAAAAAAACAACAAAAAGAAATAAAGACTGGTACGATCAAGACTGCGAAACAGACAGAACTTTAAAAAACTCAGCAAAAATGACATGGATTAACATCCCGTCAGAACAAAATAGAAAAGAATACAAAATAGCGAGAAACAAAGCCAACGCAACAAATAAAAAGAAGAAAAATGACTGGTTAAATGAAAAGCTGGAGGATATTGAAAAAGACAGGAAAAATCATAAAATAAAACAGTTTTACAAAAAGTCAGAGCAACAAAAAATAACGCCAGCATTAAAACAAGAGGTCTAAAAAACCAAAAAGGAGAAATAGTCAGGCGCCAGAGGGGTCACCGTGTCATATTCAATTCTGATGGACAAACTCAACGGTTTCTTATGGATTCTTGGCTGCTGATTACGAATTTCGAGGGGGGATTTCGATCCGAGTGGTCAAAAAATTGTTATAAACAATTTAATTGTTTATAAATTGTTTATAAGGTTCTGGCTCATAAACTAAAAGAGATAAAAAATGTTTCAAATAAAATTTGTTCCTTAATAAAAAACGAAGAAAAAACCGTTTACTAAACTTAAATCTAACAATTAGAACTCAAGATATTGTAAAATTAGTGCACAATGCAAATTGCAAAATAAGTATTTTTTGAAGCTTTATCGATCGTAACTCGGCTTGTACGCATGCAAATAAGTCTTAGGTGTCGTTTTAAAGCTTAATTAACAGGCTTTTAAACAAAGTTTGTTAAATTACTTGATCTTCATTTGTTTTAAAGTTATACCCGTTTGAAGTTACAATTTTCTTAAAAATATTGTACATTCATTTGTTTATAAGGGTTTCAAGCAAATTTGAGCTATAAACATTTATACTTTAATGAACAATAATGATAGAAAAACTCAAAAGGAACAATTTGAGGTTACAAAAATGTTCATATGTTTATTTTTGACCAAGATGTCGATATTTTAATGGCGCGCGCTATGAGGCGCAAGATCGGCTCACCGCGTAAAGGTTCACGCGCTAACTTCTCGATGCAAATTATAATTTCTATGTATACATACGTTATCTTCATTTTTCATTTTTGAAGATCCTAATAAAATTTTATCATATAATTCTTATAATTAAATCATCATACTGTACCTCGTATCACCTTTCATTCTATTTACATTGTCTTCTATTTTTTGCACTAAATGAGAAAAAAACATTAAAAACTAATATTTCAGAAGTATAACTAAAAAGTAAGTTGATATTATTTATTAATACTATTTTTACAAACATTTTTTTTGCATCTGAAAATCTGCATAGAGATATACAGGGAATATCAGCTTTTTTACATCTGCATAAGTTCTTAGCGAAATTTTAACAGTTACATGGTGGTACAAGTCTGTTCTTGTAGGTAGTAAAACTAAAACTTTTTGAGGCTTCAGAGTCTAATTATCTATATGATATCCATATAAAGTGGATCTAGTTCTTTTGCAGCATCATCAAGGCCCGTCAATTGTGTGTATGCCGCCACATCCTAAATGCTCGTTTTATATGCAATGATGATGCTGCAAAAGAACTCGATCCATTTTTATATGGATATCACATATTGGCTCATTTTCATGCGTAAAAGCCGAGTTACGATCGATAAAGCGTCGAAGAATACATACTTACAAGACTGTGAGCCAATCTTGCGCCTCATAGCGCGCCATTAAAATATCGACATCTTGGCCAAAAATAAACTTACGAACATTTTCGTAAGCTCAAATTGTTCCTTTTGAGTTCTTTTATCATTATTGTTAATTAACGTATAAATGTTTATAGCTCAAGTTTGCTTGAAACCTTTATAAACAAATTAATGTACAATTTTTTTAAGAAAATTATAACTTCAAACGGGTATAACTTTAAAACAAATGAAGATCAAATAATTTAACAAACTTTGTTTGGAAGCCTCTTAATTAAGCTTTAAAAGGACATCTTATAAGGCTCATTTGCATGCGTAGAAGCCGAGTTACGATCGGTAAAGCTTCGAAAAATACTTATTTTGCAATTTGCAATTTGCATTGTGCACTAATTTTACAATATCTTGAGTTCTAATTGTCGGATTTAAGTTTAGTAAACGGTTGTTTCCTCGGTTTTTATTAGGGAACAAATTTTATTTGAAACATTTTTTACCTCTTTTAGTTTATGAGCCAAAGCCTTATAAACAATTTATAAACAATTAAATTGTTTATAACAATTTTTTGACCACTCGGATCGAAATCCCTCCTCGAAATTCGTAATCAGCAGCCCAAAATCCATATGAAACCGTTGAGTTTGTCCATCAGAATTGAAAATGACACGGTGACCTCTATTTGGCGCCTAGAGCAGGGCTTCCCAAACAGTGCGTCGCGACGCCCTGGGGCGTCGCGGCATTATCCCAGGGGCGTCGCGTGTCATCGCGGATTTTTAATACAGAAAATATAGTTATTTGATTTTAAACGAGTATAAAATATATGTATTAATAAATAAATCAAATAAAAATATTACATCAAGTCGATAGACCATTGAATTATCCGAAATTATTCAAAAAATTGTTTGTAGTATTCACGACATGGCAGAAGATATTAATGAGCAAATTGTGGGGAAACTTTCAGGTTTATTTGCCATTCAACTGGACGAGGCGACTGATGCTCAATTGATATGTTATTACGGTACAAATAAGATACAAATATAAAGATGTGAGGATTTGTTATTTTGCAGAAAAATGTGTAAAAGTTGTAAAGCTACTGATTTATTCAAGAATTTAAACTCATATATTATGACTGAAAATAATATTAACTGGGATAACTGTGTAGGCCTGTGTACGGATGGTGTCCGAGAGATGTCTGGACAGTATGGAGGACTACAAGTACTCATCAAAACCAAGGCTGCAAATGTAAAATGGACACATTGTGTCATACATAGAGAGGCCTTAGCAGCAAAGAACATTACACCTGACTTACATAAGTGTTGTGGTGGATAGCATTATTAAAATGGTGAACTACATTAAAACATGACCCGTGAAATCAAGACTTTTCCATAAACTTTGTGAAGATGTGGGGGCCGAGCACTCCTCTTTAATTTATTATTGCAAATTTCGTTGGTTGGCCAAAGGCAACGTACTCGCACGTGTATACGAATTAAGAAATGAATTTTACACGCATCTACATACAGAATCACATAATGATGCCCAAAACTTTATTAATTCAGAGTTTATAATAAAATTAGCATAACTCTGTGACATATTTAACAAATTAAATAATCTTAATAAGTTTTTGCAGGGAAACAATACTCATATCCTGCAATTGGCAGATAAAATTACTGGGTTTTAGAGGAAGTTGCTCTTATGGAAGAGAAAATTAGAAGATCAATAAATTGACTGTTTCCCTGCTTTACAAGGTGTTCTACACGAAAAATAGATAGTAATCCTCGATCCCTCTTTAAAAAATATGCTTACACAACACATATTATCATTGAGCGAACACTTTGAGAAATATTTTCCCGAAGATCTGGAGTAATATCACTAGGTCAGAAACCTTTTTCAGTCGTCCACACTGAATTTTGAATTAAGAAAACTGTTTGAATTTTGAAGCTCAGTTTATCATGAATATCATGCCATCAGCACTGCTGCATTAAAGGTTTTATTGCTATTTGTGACTTCGTACTTGTGCGAAACGCGCTCTTCTGCAGTTGCAGTAATTAAAAACAAGCACAGGTCAAACATAAACTTAGAAAAAGAAATGTGAGTGGTAATTTCCAAACTGGAGCCCCGGTTTCATAAGCTGTGCTCAAAAAAGCAAGCACATCCCTCACATCAACCAGCCAGTTACATAAATAAATATCCCTTTTTATTTTTGTGCCTATGTTTTGATTTCGTTCTTAATTTCTAGTAAAAATTATAAATGTTGAAATTGTGTTTTTGTCATAACTATAACCTGTTACTAGGCTAGTACTAAAATTGGTAAGTATTATTGGGGGTTGGGTTGAGGGGCGTCGCAAAAAAAAAGCAAAGTCCCAAGGGCGTCCCAGTACGAATATGTTTGGGAAGCCCTGGCCTAGACTAAAACCGTGTTTGAAGACAACCAGATCAGCAAAATATGGGAAGTATATTATGAAAAAATTCTATTCACTACGGAGGAAGCACACCGCGATGAAGAAGTAAGACCAATAATACAAGGTAATGACGAAGTAGAAATTCCCACAGAAGAAGAAGTACTAAAAGATATTAAAAACCTCCGAAACGGAAAAGCAGCAGGAGAAGATAAAATAGCAGTGGAATTATTAAAATACGGAGGAAGAGAATTACATAAAGAAATAAACCAGAAACCAGCTAATACAACAAATATGGACACAAAACAGAATACTAGATGAGTGGAACAGAGGTATAATAAATAGTACCTATATATAAAAAAGGAGATCGGGAGGAGTGCGAGAATTACAGAGCAATAACTTTATTGAACACCGCGTATAAAATTCTAGCAAACATCATAAACATGAGACCCAAAGTATGCGCTGAAAAAATATTAGGAGAATACCAAAACGGGTTCAGACCGGGAAGATCGACAATTAACTCCATACATACAGTGGAGCAAATAATCCAAAAATCTAGAGAATACAACAGGGAAATTCACCTAATATTCATAGATTTCAAAAGCGCTTTTGACACAATTAATCGACCGAAAATGGAGGAGCTAGAGAATCTTGGAATCCCAGAAAAATTAATACATATGCTAACAGTGAGCCTAAAGAATACCACCACAAAGATCAGCTTTAACGGAACAACTTCTAACGGAATCAATATAAACAAAGGCGTCAAACAAGGTGACTCTATCTCACCGACACTATTTAACCTGATGTTGGAAGTAATAATAAGGAGGACAAACTTTGCAAACAAAAACATTATTACAGATCAACTTCAACTAGTAGCATATGCAAACGATCTAGTCATAATAACGAAACGAAGATGACACTTATAAAAGCCGTTGAAAAATTAGATAAGGAAGCGAGGAGAATAGGGCTACAGATAAACCAGCACAAAACAAAATACATGACGCTAGGGAAGGACGACACAACAAATCAGAAATATCTAATAACAAATCCATGAATGAATAGAAATATAGAAATATGAATAGAAAGAGGCCGACCCAGAAAGAGCTGGAGAGAAGGAATAGACAGAGAGATCCGAGAGAGAGGTTTAGACGAAGACCTTTGGGAAGATAGAGATGCATGGAGATTGGGCATCGGAAGACGTCGGAGGACGTTTTAAACCGATTATATATATATATATATATATATATATATATATATATATATATATATATATATATATATATATATATATATATATATATATATATATATATAAGTGTACTCTTTTAACTAAGTTTCAAGCTTTCGAAAATGTTTATTTTCATCATCAGGAATAACTGAAATAAAGTGCTACTGTTAGTACAGCATCCTCGAAAACATATAGTACAAGGTGTAAAGGTTTAAAAACTTACGTTATTGAGATTTGCTTTCCGTGGATGTTATAGTCACAGGTGACAAATTCACGCACCACTCATTGATTGAGTCAAATATTAAAAAATACATGGTGTAAAAGACCAAATTGACAAATTATTTTCTACACTAACACATAAGAAAAAGACAATTAAAAAGATTTACATGCCACGTGTGCCGGCAAGTGTGAAATGTGAGGTTAGAAGTCAATGTCATTCCTGGACATACGCAAATGACACCACTTCTTCTTTTTTCTTTGTCTTATGTAGTACTAATACTTTAAGAATACACATCCAAAAATTTACCAGAGTTTTGTTTGAAGTTAAAAAACCAAAATTATAAATAATTTACATTTCAATGTACTGAAAGCTGGAAACTTTACAATGAATCAGTTGATAAGACATCATTGAAATGAGGATAGTTGTCCAAACATAATAGATATGAGTAAATAGAGCTTAATTGATTTATGTCACTCCTTTTGTTCATTGCATTAGAATTCTGCGAAATGAAAGCCATCTCTAAGAACAGTCTTTTAGTATAGTTGGATTCAGAAGCTAAAACTCTGACCGATTCGTAATTCATTTTGTGATGTTCTTTATTAACATGTTCGGCAAGAGCAGATCTTTCAGGATATAATCTGCTATCACTGCGGTGACTAACTAAACGACTACCTAAATTACGTGCGGTTTGTCCAACATATACCAAATTACAGTTGTTACAGGGAATCTGGTAGACAACGTTAGAACAATCCCTAATGTCACTCTTGTCCTTAACCTTTGAAAATATAGATCTTGAAGTTAAAGATGTTTTAAAGGCTATTTTCAAGTTAGGGATGTCTTTAAACAGTCTAGCCAGTCTGGGTGTTATGCCTTTAACGTATTTTAAAGAAGTGTATAAACAATTGGCATTTTGTTCTCCGCTTGTAACAGTAATTTGCAACTCATTATTATGGCGTATTATGTCAGGGGTCAAACTGAATAATATCTTGGTGACTAGGTGTCTTGGATAAGAGTTGTCGATAAAAAGGTTAGACAGGATTCTCAGGTTCTTCTGATGGCAAGAAGGATCACTGATAGCTATGATTCTAGCCTTCATTTGCTTAATTAAATTGATTTTTATTGAGTGTCGATGATATGACCAATAGTTAAGAAAACGTCCAGAACTATGAGGTTTTCTATGCCAGTCAATTCTCAGGGAGTTGTTATGGGTTCTAATGAACCGGGTATCAAGAAAGGGGACTGAGCATAGATCATCCTCATGTTCAATTGTGAACTGTAATAGAGGGTCATAACTATTGAATACTTGCAAAATTTCAGCTGATCTATTGCTAGGAATAGCGAGGATTAAGTCATCCACATACTTTTTAACAAAAGGAATATAGAAGGACAATTCTGGGATCACCATATCCAGTAAATGATCCATCACATAACAGGCCAGAATGGGAGAGATAGTACCTCCCATAGGAGTCCCTTGTGTTTGTCTAAACACAGTATTATTAAATGTGAAGTAGGTGTTGTTAAAAAGAAAGGAAATGAGTTTTTTGAAAGATTCCAAGCTAATATTGCAATGAGAACTAATAAAATTCCAATTGTTTTCAACAGCTATTAAGGCTGCATCTAGATGTACATTAGTGAACAAAGAGACTACATCCAGACTGATAATAACATAGCCTTCAGGTAACTGATAGTTGTTAAAGCTGTTAAAGACATCAAAAGAACTTTTTACGTCATATTCATTAGAGACATATGCATTGGTCAAAATCTCAGTCAAAAAAGATGCTAATAAATTAGTAGGTGAACCAATGCATGCAACAATGGGACGTACCGAAAGCTGTGGTTTATGAATCTTAGGTAAAGCGTAAAATTTGGGTATGACACCCTTATACCCTGTTAATTTTTTTCTTTGTATCATCATCTATTTGTCCCGAACTGCATAATTCCTTGATGAAGTTATTACATTTAGTTTGAACAGTATTAGTTGGATCTCTGTTCAATCTCTCATATATATTATCAGAATTTAGCAATTCGAGACATAAATCTAAGTATCTCTGCTTCTCCAGAACTACAGTTACATTACATTTGTCAGAAGGCATGACAATAATGTTAGTGTTTTCACTAAGAAACTTACGAGTTTTATGTAACATAGCTCTGTAGAAGTTAAAGCCACTCTTACTGTTATTTTTATGTACATAATCAGTAATGATGTACGTAGATTTAGCTACTAGTACGTCCCTCAGTTGTGCATCCGTGACAGAGTGCATAATTGTTTCAACGTCAGCCAACATATTTCACCTACACACATCATACACTCCACTTCATCCATCACAAAATTATTACAAAGACAGGACATCCAGTCGAACAAGGATGCTTTACAATTTACCAGGTTAGAAAACAGAATTTTGAATTTAGAAATTTCTAATTGCATTAAAGTCATTCACAATTTAGAGTCTAATTTATCTAAACTCAAAAGAGACATCATTGACTTTACTTCTGAATTCATTTTTAACAACTTTTCTAGTAAACAACAAGTTTTATATAACAAAACTTTTCATAAAACCAAATTAGTAAATACTAACAAATATAATAGATTATTTAATCAAGAACTGAACTTGAAACTAAAGACAAAACCGGGTTGGATTAAGAACCTTTCCAATGTAACTTTACCCGATGATATTTCTAGATTTTTGGCTTTGGGTCCAAAGTTCAGTATAGAACCTATTGTAGGGAAAGATATCCCTATCAGGGATATGTTGGCTGACGTTGAAACAATTATGCACTCTGTCACGGATGCACAACTGAGGGACGTACTAGTAGCTAAATCTACGTACATCATTACTGATTATGTACATAAAAATAACAGTAAGAGTGGCTTTAACTTCTACAGAGCTATGTTACATAAAACTCGTAAGTTTCTTAGTGAAAACACTAACATTATTGTCATGCCTTCTGACAAATGTAATGTAACTGTAGTTCTGGAGAAGCAGAGATACTTAGATTTATGTCTCGAATTGCTAAATTCTGATAATATATATGAGAGATTGAACAGAGATCCAACTAATACTGTTCAAACTAAATGTAATAACTTCATCAAGGAATTATGCAGTTCGGGACAAATAGATGATGATACAAAGAAAAAATTAACAGGGTATAAGGGTGTCATACCCAAATTTTACGCTTTACCTAAGATTCATAAACCACAGCTTTCGGTACGTCCCATTGTTGCATGCATTGGTTCACCTACTAATTTATTAGCATCTTTTTTGACTGAGATTTTGACCAATGCATATGTCTCTAATGAATATGACGTAAAAAGTTCTTTTGATGTCTTTAACAGCTTTAACAACTATCAGTTACCTGAAGGCTATGTTATTATCAGTCTGGATGTAGTCTCTTTGTTCACTAATGTACATCTAGATGCAGCCTTAATAGCTGTTGAAAACAATTGGAATTTTATTAGTTCTCATTGCAATATTAGCTTGGAATCTTTCAAAAAACTCATTTCCTTTCTTTTTAACAACACCTACTTCACATTTAATAATACTGTGTTTAGACAAACACAAGGGACTCCTATGGGAGGTACTATCTCTCCCATTCTGGCCTGTTATGTGATGGATCATTTACTGGATATGGTGATCCCAGAATTGTCCTTCTATATTCCTTTTGTTAAAAAGTATGTGGATGACTTAATCCTCGCTATTCCTAGCAATAGATCAGCTGAAATTTTGCAAGTATTCAATAGTTATGACCCTCTATTACAGTTCACAATTGAACATGAGGATGATCTATGCTCAGTCCCCTTTCTTGATACCCGGTTCATTAGAACCCATAACAACTCCCTGAGAATTGACTGGCATAGAAAACCTCATAGTTCTGGACGTTTTCTTAACTATTGGTCATATCATCGACACTCAATAAAAATCAATTTAATTAAGCAAATGAAGGCTAGAATCATAGCTATCAGTGATCCTTCTTGCCATCAGAAGAACCTGAGAATCCTGTCTAACCTTTTTATCGACAACTCTTATCCAAGACACCTAGTCACCAAGATATTATTCAGTTTGACCCCTGACATAATACGCCATAATAATGAGTTGCAAATTACTGTTACAAGCGGAGAACAAAATGCCAATTGTTTATACACTTCTTTAAAATACGTTAAAGGCATAACACCCAGACTGGCTAGACTGTTTAAAGACATCCCTAACTTGAAAATAGCCTTTAAAACATCTTTAACTTCAAGATCTATATTTTCAAAGGTTAAGGACAAGAGTGACATTAGGGATTGTTCTAACGTTGTCTACCAGATTCCCTGTAACAACTGTAATTTGGTATATGTTGGACAAACCGCACGTAATTTAGGTAGTCGTTTAGTTAGTCACCGCAGTGATAGCAGATTATATCCTGAAAGATCTGCTCTTGCCGAACATGTTAATAAAGAACATCACAAAATGAATTACGAATCGGTCAGAGTTTTAGCTTCTGAATCCAACTATACTAAAAGACTGTTCTTAGAGATGGCTTTCATTTCGCAGAATTCTAATGCAATGAACAAAAGGAGTGACATAAATCAATTAAGCTCTATTTACTCATATCTATTATGTTTGGACAACTATCCTCATTTCAATGATGTCTTATCAACTGATTAATTGTAAAGTTTCCAGCTTTCAGTACATTGAAATGTAAATTATTTATAATTTTGGTTTTTTAACTTCAAACAAAACTCTGGTAAATTTTTGGATGTGTATTCTTAAAGTATTAGTACTACATAAGACAAAGAAAAAAGAAGAAGTGGTGTCATTTGCGTATGTCCAGGAATGACATTGACTTCTAACCTCACATTTCACACTTGCCGGCACACGTGGCATGTAAATCTTTTTAATTGTCTTTTTCTTATGTGTTAGTGTAGAAAATAATTTGTCAATTTGGTCTTTTACACCATGTATTTTTTAATATTTGACTCAATCAATGAGTGGTGCGTGAATTTGTCACCTGTGAGTATAACATCCACGGAAAGCAAATCTCAATAACGTAAGTTTTTAAACCTTTACACCTTGTACTATATGTTTTCGAGGATGCTGTACTAACAGTAGCACTTTATTTCAGTTATTCCTGATGATGAAAATAAACATTTTCGAAAGCTTGAAACTTAGTTAAAAGAGTACACTTATTTCACCGCTGCATATCCCAATAACCTCAGAATTCCGTTTTCTACGTTGTCAGCAAAGACTTCTTTTCCTATATATATATATATATATATATATATATATATATATATATATATATATATATATATATATATATATATATATTGTTATATTTCTATTTGATATGAAAATTAAAATTTGATAATTATAAACAGAATTCAATTTAATATAAAATATTTTCAATTTTCTCAACCACGGGCATATAAATTTAGAACAACCTGTATACAACAAATTGTTATATTTAATTTTAAGAAGTGATTAAATAAGACTCAAGTGAAATCGTTAATAGGCCATTATCGTTGTTCGCGGAAGGATCGGTCATTAGCCGATGCTAAATAAAACTAAGTGGAAATAGAGAATAGGTCATTAAAATTTGTATATAGTAGAAAGTAATTTTAGAATGGGAATTAACTATTTTCTTTGAAATCCATTAAGCATATTTAGAAAGTTTAAAAATTGGTTTTGAGGAATACTGCGAATGAGAGTTGGTGGTGGAAGTTTGATTTGTGAATCTGGAAGGGATATTTAGAAAGTAGGGGAATGAATGACAAATAGAGATCAGAATGTTTTGAGCTGTCGAGAAGTGAAGTCGAGTAGTAGACGGTAGTGTACGGAGAGTGAGAAAGCCGGTGTAGTTCCGTGACTGTGGAGTATCTATCGTAGAACGAGAGGTAGGCCAGGTTGAGAGTAAAAGAACCTCCTTGAGCCAAGAGTTCCCGGTAGCTGATTGCAGTTTCGAAAAAGGTAGAACACAGCATCACGACAGAAGCAGGAAACGAGAGCTATACGAGCTAGTTTCAGAGGAGAACATTACTGGAAGCCAGGACGAGGTTTTGATTGCAGCCAAGCATAGCAGGAAACGGGTCTTGTGTGAAGACATTCTCAGTTCACCAGAAAAAGGTCAGTCTCATTTGTTTGGACATGAATGTATGGGTTTTTCGTAGTAAATACCACATTTAAAATTGAAGAAACATAATCAATAATATCAGAAAAGCTTCATCAAACTTAAATAGAATTGTTGCTAATAAATCATAATAGTTAAATGTTAATAAAAACTTTCAATTGGAAATCAAAAGGAAATAAGATTCCCATGTGTAAATGTTATGTTTAAGAATAATAAGATATAGCAAATATTAAGCAGTGATTGCCATTTAAATAAAATAAACAATATTTTGAGTACAATTGTAACCCATATGTGTTATTATTTTACTCTTTTCTTTCCTATCCCGATTAGGAACCATTAAGAAATACTTAGAAGCCACGTAAGTAAGTAATTAATTTTATAAAAAGCCCTGAGATTGAAAACATATTGATATGTGATCTGGTAAATTAATTAGATTATTATTAATGCATTGATTAAATTAAATGACATATGAAAATATTATCTCATATCAATAATCAAGATCACATCAACTGTCGTCCAACGTGGAGGGCATTGTAAAGTATTTCTAGTGGCAAATTTGAAGGATAGAAAGAGTAAAGCCGGTATTTGAAAATTTATATGCCTGTGGTAAAAAGTGAGATACTTACATTTGATAACATAAAATTTTAGATCTCTTTAGGTACAAATTTTACATAACTGATTTAATATTTTATTTTTACGATATTACATTTGATATATTTATTGACAATTTATAATATTTGGGTGAGAAAAAGTCGTTTTGGTAACATACTAGTAAAATTTCATATTTGGCGGGGACAGTACTTCTTGAAAACAAATGTCTGTGACAAGAAGCCAAAGCAAGGACAACAAAAAACAAAAAGAACATTCAGACCAAGAAGATATTTTAGACACGACAATCATGGCATCAGAACAGCAAGAATTATCAGGAATAGATAAACTATTACAACTGATGCAACTCCAGTCACAAAAACTGGATGACAATCAAAGAGAAACAAAACTAGCAATGGATGAAGCGAAAAGGACAATGGATAAAAATCAGGAAGAAACATCAAAGAAAATGGATGAATCACAACAAAAATGGATCAGAAAATGGATGAAACACAACAAAAAATGGATGAAACACAACAAAAATTGGATCAAAAAATGGATGAAACACAACAAAAAATGAAACAAGCAATAGAAGAGAACAACAAGAAAATGGAGGAACGCATAGGAAAGTATGAAAAGGAAGTAAAAGGATGTTTGACAACAATGAAAAACGAGATGAAAGAACAAGAAATGAAAATTCAAAATAAAATAAAGGAGATAACGAATGGCCAGAAAAAGGAACTAGAAAATTTGGAAAATAAGTTTGAAAACGCTATACAAGCAATCAGAGAAGAAATGGAAAGAAAGATTGCGGAAATCAATACTCAACAAAATGTAGGAGAAAGAAGAGAAATGGTTATACATAGCACAGATGACGTGAAGATAAGGTTTGGCGGGGATGTAAGAAGATTACACCCAGTGCCGTTCATAAATAGCCTGAAAAAGAAAATACAGCACATCGGAAATTTCGAAACAGCAAAAGAAACTATCAGAAATCATCTAAAATATGAAGCAAGCCTATGGTTCGATTGCAAAGAAGAAGAATTTGACAGTTGGCAACAATTTGAACAAAAATTTTTGAATTATTTCTGGGGAAAAGTCCAACAATTGGAAATTAACAAGGAATTGCAAAATGGGAAATACAATGATAGGATGGGTATATCAGAAAGGACATATGCATTACAAATTTACTATAACGCAAAACATTTACAATATAATTACTCATCGGAACAATTAGTCGAACTGATTGCAAGACATTTCGAAGAAACGCTGGAAGACCATATCACATTGCAAAACTACAAAGACATAGATAGTTTATGCCAATTCCTACAAATAAGAGAATCACGTTTAAGAGAAAGAAAATCAAGAAGGTCGCGAGAAGATTACAGGCCCCGAGAAACACAGGATTACAGAGATAGAAATCAAAATAGGAGGGACTATACAAGACGAGATATTAATCCCAGAAGGGAAAACGAAAATAGAGACAACGGAAGAGGAAATTATGGACAAAGAAATAGGCAATGGAATGAGGACAGAAATCGAGAATACCAGAATAGAAACACCACACTCGCAAATCAAGAAAACAGAAATAATGGTAGACAAAATGAACAGGGATATCGAGAAAACCGAAACAGATCCGACAGACCAAGAGAAAATAGAAGAGAAGTAAATAATACCCAGACAGATGAATATGACGGAGAGAGACATTATGACGAAAATATAAACAACGATGAGCAACCGGCGTCTTTTCACGACGGCGCTCACTAATAACCAAAAATCAAACAGGAATCTTTTGTAACCCCAAGGAGTTTATTAAATTGGCAAGAAACAACGAAAAGAAAAATGGAGTTGATTTAAAATTTGTGGATGGATTTATCAACGAGAAACCAATTAAAATTATGATAGACACTGGATCTGAAATAACATTGGTCAATAGAAAACTAATAGAAGAAGTTAACTTAACAAATTTAATTTACAAAATACCTAGGGTAAATTTAGTGGGCGCAAACAAACGGACATTGGCAACTATAAATGAAGGCATACGAGTAATGGTACGACTGGGTAAGAAGATGTATGCACTACAATGTGTAATAATGCCAAACATGTCACATGACATGATAGTAGGAGTTGACGAATTGGCAGAAAAACATGTAGTGATAGATTTTAAAAATAATACGATGAATCTAACAGAAGAAAAAGAAGAAGAACAGGACAAGGAACAGGAGAAACAAAATACGGACGAATCAGGTAAAGAACAAACAGTGGAAATGAATTTGGCAACGAAGCAAGGACAAAGAAGAAAAGGGAGAAAAAGTCAGAAAAAGACAAAAGAAAATGAAACCTGTGGCTCCTCAAAAGAAGAGTTGAGCCCAGAAGAAGAAAAATTGAGAGTATCAAAAGCAAAAGAAAACTGGGATTCCTCAAAAGAAGAGATGAGCTCAGGAGAAGAAGAAATAAAGCTAACAAATGAAAGCGAAAAAGATATGATCGAAACAGTGGCATTTGAAGAGGAGGCATATGAAAACGAGGATGCAGAATACACGGTAAAAGTATGTGAAAAATCTGAGGAAAAAGACAGAAGATTGATATGGGAAAAAGGGAAAGACAACATAATAGCCGACACTCTAACACAGGATGAGGACACTGAAAATAAGGAAACAATTACTCTACAGATGGGACTAATTAGAGTAATACAAGAAGAAGGGGTATAAGATGTAGATTAAAGTAAGGAAATATACAGGGAGTTGGTTTTGCCTCGAGAAAATTTATTTAAAAATGCAGATAAATTTTATCGAATACAAGGCGGGGATTTGTTATATTTCTAAAATTTGTCTTTTGTTATATTTCTATTTGATATGAAAATTAAAATTTGATAATTATAAACAGAATTCAATTTAATATAAAATATTTTCAATTTTCTCAACCACGGGCATATAAATTTAGAACAACCTGTATACAACAAATTGTTATATTTAATTTTAAGAAGTGATTAAATAAGACTCAAGTGAAATCGTTAATAGGCCATTATCGTTGTTCGCGGAAGGATCGGTCATTAGCCGATGCTAAATAAAACTAAGTGGAAATAGAGAATAGGTCATTAAAATTTGTATATAGTAGAAAGTAATTTTAGAATGGGAATTAACTATTTTCTTTGAAATCCATTAAGCATATTTAGAAAGTTTAAAAATTGGTTTTGAGGAATACTGCGAATGAGAGTTGGTGGTGGAAGTTTGATTTGTGAATCTGGAAGGGATATTTAGAAAGTAGGGGAATGAATGACAAATAGAGATCAGAATGTTTTGAGCTGTCGAGAAGTGAAGTCGAGTAGTAGACGGTAGTGTACGGAGAGTGAGAAAGCCGGTGTAGTTCCGTGAGTGTGGAGTATCTATCGTGGAACGAGAGGTAGGCCAGGTTGAGAGTAAAAGAACCTCCTTGAGCCAAGAGTTCCCGGTAGCTGATTGCAGTTTCGAAAAAGGTAGAACACAGCATCACGACAGAAGCAGGAAACGAGAGCTATACGAGCTAGTTTCAGAGGAGAACATTACTGGAAGCCAGGACGAGGTTTTGATTGCAGCCAAGGATAGCAGGAAACGGGTCTTGTGTGAAGACATTCTCAGTTCACCAGAAAAAGGTCAGTCTCATTTGTTTGGACATGAATGTATGGGTTTTTCGTAGTAAATACCACATTTAAAATTGAAGAAACATAATCAATAATATCAGAAAAGCTTCATCAAACTTAAATAGAATTGTTGCTAATAAATCATAATAGTTAAATGTTAATAAAAACTTTCAATTGGAAATCAAAAGGAAATAAGATTCCCATGTGTAAATGTTATGTTTAAGAATAATAAGATATAGCAAATATTAAGCAGTGATTGCCATTTAAATAAAATAAACAATATTTTGAGTACAATTGTAACCCATATGTGTTATTATTTTACTCTTTTCTTTCCTATCCCGATTAGGAACCATTAAGAAATACTTAGAAGCCACGTAAGTAAGTAATTAATTTTATAAAAAGCCCTGAGATTGAAAACATATTGATATGTGATCTGGTAAATTAATTAGATTATTATTAATGCATTGATTAAATTAAATGACATATGAAAATATTATCTCATATCAATAATCAAGATCACATCAATATATATATATATATATATATATATATATATATATATTAACTTAAGAGTAATTGCCCTAATTTTAATTACAGGGTGTTACATTTTAAAAAACCCCTTTTTATACCATCTGAACCGTTTACGCTAGAGTAAAAATACTTTCAGCGATTACCCATGTACTGGTGCTATTTACAAATTCGTATAATGCACCCCCATTTTTTCCCCGAACCACCCAAAAAAAAAGAAGAATTCACACACAATGCCCTTTATTAATATGCTTCATATATAATTTTGTGCACGTTATTATTACCCATGCATGGACACCAAAAGCGATTTCCTAGTGTAACCCCTGTAGCCAAAAAAAAAATAAATAAAATGGGGGGTTGAAATTTTTTTTTTGTTTTTTGCTTTTTGATCCATATGGGCATATGCTTCATCAATAGTGCTTTTCAAAAATATATAGGGTGAGGCAGATAACTGGCCTATTAGAAATATCTCGAGAACTAAAGGCAACAGAATCATGAAAATTGGAATAAAGTGGTTTTGAAGGATGATCTATTAAATGAAAATATTTTCATCTCTTTGCAACTTCCGGTTATACCGAAAGTTGCTTATAACTTCGTTTTTTAAATGGGACACCCTGTATATTTTTACATTTTTGGATTCTCTTCGATGTCTCCTTTCTTAAAATATGAGGTTTTGTAATATTATACAGGGTATTTTAAAAGATAATTACGTTTTTTTTATTAATTTCGTAGCAACATTCACACCCTGTAGAATTGTAGTAGTTTGACATCTAAAACTCTACTTACGTTTAAATGATTTTTAATATACTCTACTATTGTTAAGAATCATAAGTATAGCTAAATTTTTAATTTTAGTATACAGGGTTGGTCGAAACTCGTAATGAGTATTTTCTGAGTTTTCTTAAATGGAACACCCTGTATTTTTGTATTGTAATGAAATGATATTTTATAGTACTTTTTTATTTCTTAAGCATTCCCTATACCTAACTTCTTTAATTTGTGGGTTATTGGTGATTCAAGCTAAACATTAATTGCACCAAAAAATACGTCAAATTTTATTAGGTTGGCCGTGAAAATACTCAATCCCAAATAATTTTTCAGAAATAAATACATATTAATCCAGACTGGTCCTTAAAATTACCAATAATGGTTTAGCTATCAAAATACCTACGTAGATAAGATTGTTGGTGCGATTAACAATTAAGCACAAATTAAAGCAGTTAGGTATAGGGAATGCTTAAGAAATAAAAAGTACCATAAAATAGCATTTCATTACAATACTAAAAAACAGGGTGTTCCATTTAAGAAAACTCAGAAAATAATCATTCCGGGTTTCGACCAACCCTGTATACTAAAATTAAGAATTTAGCTATACTAATGATTCTTAACAATAGTAGAGCATATTAAAAATCATTTGAACGTAAGTAGAGTTTTAGATGTCAAACTACTACAATTCTACAGGGTGTTAATTTTGCTACGAAATTAATAAAAAAACGTAATTATCTTTTAAAATACCCTGTGTAATATTACAAAACTTCATATTTTAAGAAAGAAGACGTCGAAGAGAATCCAAAAAGGTAAAAATATACAGGGTGTCCCATTTAAAAAAACGAAGTTATAAGCAACTTCCCGTATAACCGGAAGTTGCAAAGAGATGAAAATATTTTCATTTAATAGATCATCCTTCAAAACACCTTTATTCCAATTTTCATGATTCTGTTGCCTTTAGTTCTCGAGATATTTCTAATAGGCCCTTTATTTGCCTCACCCTGTATATGGTTATTGCAACATCCCTGCGGAAACCACCCCTATCCTTGAAAATATACTGCAGAAACTACCCCTATCTCTTGGCGAGGATGTTTTTACGATTTTCTCATTACCTATGCATTATTTTTAAACAAAACTTATACAAGGTTAAAGACCACTATTTACTCTAAAAATTAGGTCCTATTCATTTTTTTCGTATAAGCAACCGTTACGGCACAGTGGTGCCGTAAACCTCATATATGCTTTGGCGGGCTCCAGTTTTTGTTTTTTGTTTCGCCATCTGTTCGTTTTATTGATAAAGTACTTATGTAAAATAAAACAACACAGTGTAACCTACAAATTATGACCTATGCACTTTTACAATTTTTGCGCCCCAAAGCCACAGTGGTGGCCCAAAATCAATTTTTGCATATTTTCGCCACCTACACGCATTTTATTGCATTAATGCTACCTTAATAGCACAATATTTACCCTTAAGTGGTCGCTAAGCAGTGGCGGATCCAGGGAGGGGTGATGGGGGTGATCACCTTCCCCCCTCTCAAACCAAGTGATATTATATTCTAAGATTATATTATTATTTTTATAAGAATGGCGTACTTTTTATGCTTTAGCGACAGTGGAGGATCCAGCATCGTTAAGAGGGGGGTGCCAATTGGCTAAATTTCTATAGAAATAAAAGAATATTTTTATAATCTTTGAATATAATATCACTTGGTTTGAGAGGGGGGAAGGTGATCACCCCATCACCCCTCCCTGGATCCGCCACTGCTTAGCGACCACCTAAGGGTAAATATTGTGCTATTAAGGTAGCATTAATGCAATAAAATGCGTGTAGGTGGCGAAAATATGCAAAAATTGATTTTGGGCCACCACTGTGGCTTTGGGCCGCAAAGATTGTAAAATGTGCATAAGTCATAATTTGTAGGTTACACTGTGTTGTTTTATTTTACATAAGTACTTTATCAATAAAACGAACAGATGACGAAAAAAAAAACCAAAAACTGGAGCCCGCCAAAGTATATATGAGGTTTACGGCGCCACTGTGCCGTAACGGTTGTTTATACGAAAAAAATGAATAGGACCTAATTTTTAGAGTAAATAGTGGTCTTTAACCTTGTATAAGTTTTGTTTAAAAAGAATGCATAGGTAATGAGAAAATCGTAAAAACATGCTCGCCAAGGGATAGGGGTAGTTTCTGCAGTATATTTTCAAGGATAGGGGTAGTTTCCGCAGGGATGTTGCAATAACCATATACATTTTTGAAAAGCACTATTGATGAACCATATGCCCATATGGATCAAAAATCAAAAAACAAAAAAGATTTTCAACACCCCATTTTATTTATTTTTTTTTGGCTACGGAGGTTGCACTAGGAAATCGCTTTTGGTGTCCATGCATGAGTAATAATAACGTGCACAAAATGATATATGAAGCATATTAATAAAGGGCATTGTGTGTGAAGGATTCCAAGAAAATCACTTTATTTATTAATTCTCCTTTTTTTTGGGGTGGTTCCGGGAAAAAAATGGGGGTACATTATACAAATTTGTAAATAGCACCAGTATATGGGTAATTGCTGAAAGTCTTTTTACTCTAGCATAAACGGTTCAGATGGTATAAAAAGGGTTTTTAAAATGTAACATCCTGTAATTAAAAAAAGGTCAATTACCCTTAAGTGAAACCTATACCAAAAAATCAATCAATTATTTGTGAATAATTGCCGCAGGATTTCTTCTTAATTTCCGTTACATTTAGGGAAAAATACATTTTTTTTTAAAACATCTTTTTTAAAAACTTGTCAACTTTGGGGCGCCACCCCCGCTAAACGGTGGATGATAGACAGATGCTGTCGGAAATAAATCGTAGAAAATATAGTCCTCTTCATATTTCTATAAAAGAAATTTTTTGTAAAAGGTACAGGAAGGGCTACGTTCCGCAAAAAACACAAATTACCCCCTTTAAAAGGGTGAAAAGGGGGGTTCCGGGGCGAAATTTTTTCAGGAAAAGTTAGTCTTATAATAAGCATCCCTTGATATACCAGAAAAAAAATAAAGTCGGACTTGTGTCCATTTTGCAAGGTTCAACCTTTGTTTCCTACACTATAGACATTTATTAGAATAGAATAGAATAGAAATATGCTTTATTGCCACTGAAAATTTTTACAATTTTATGGACAAAGCTTACATACAGTCAAAAGAAAAACATAATATAAATAACAAATAACAACTACAATTTACTAAAATTAGATAAATCGTCAATAATGTACAGTATAAAATATAAAAGCCAAGACAAAAACAATTTATTGCAAAATTTATATAAATTGCAAATTGAACATACAACAAATAAAATAAAATAGGTACAACATAAGGAACTGACAAATTTATGCTACTGCGTATGAAACCCAATTTTCTTAAGTTATTCATTGAGAAATTCTTCTATTGAATAATGTGGTCTTTTGGATAAATAGGCTTTTGTCATTTTACGGAACTTAGGGAAAGATGTTGCAGATTTAAGTTGTAACGGAAGATGATTGTACAGTTTCTTTGCGGAATATAATATAGATTTCTTTACTAACTCAGTGGATGGAATCGGTAAATAAATATCAAAGATTGAATTTCTGGTGGATTAAAGATGATTGGGCCTTGATGGAAAGACATGAAAGTATTTGCGAATTAAACAAACCGTTTCTAGAATATATAAAGATGGAAGTATTAAAATTTCGTGATCTCTGAAGTAACTTCTGCAATGTGTAGATAGATCTGAGGCCAAACAGATATCTTATTGCCCTTTTTTGCAATCTAAAAATGACATCAAATTGAGCAACTAACTAGAACCTCAAAAAGGAAGACCATATCGAAGATGAGACTCGAACAACGAAAAATATGTTATTTTAGAAGATGCTAAATTGAGTTCCCTTGAGACAGATCTGATTGCATAGCAAGCTGAGGCGAGTTTCTTACTTAAAGAATCGATATGAAGGGACCATTTGAGGTTGCTGTCTAAAAAAATACCAAGAAATTTTACAGAATCAACGGTACTGATCTGGCTGTTATTAAGAGGCAAAGGTTGAAGAGCTCCTTTATAGGATAATGCTACTGTTTTATTTACGTTAAAAGAGAGTAAATTAGAGTCAGAGCAGGTCTTTATCGTCAGTAGATCCGAAGTTATAGTTTCATGAAGAGATGCAATAGTTGAGTTGCTCCAAGTCATACTGGTATCATCAGCAAAAAGAAAAATTTTCCCATTGATTTTTAAATTAGTGATGTCATTTATAAAGATAAGGAACAGTAGAGGACCCAATGCTGCACCTTGTGGTACTCCACATACAATGTTTTTGAGACTAGAGTCAGTATCATTTGCTCTAACTAGTTGTTTCCTATTATTCAAGTAGAATTGGAACCAATTCAAAGAAATACCGCGAATTCCATAGAAATTTAGTTTTGTAATCAAGATGTCGTGATTTACACAATCAAAAGCTTTGGCATAGTTGCAGAAAACAGTGGCAGTATAAAGATTATTGTTTAGTGCTTGGTAAACCTCATGTAGTACAGAAAACATGGCATCAGTGGTACATTTATTAGTTAAAAAACCGAACTGATTTTGTGATAAAATGTTGTTATCAACGATAAAGGACATAAGTCGAGTTTTAATGAGTCTCTCAATAATTTTGGAGAGCACCGGTAGTAAGGCAATAGGTCTATAGTTGCATGCATCAGATTTTTCGCCACCCTTATGAAGAGGAATAATAATGGCTGTCTTTAGGCACTCTAGAAATTTACCTTTTTCGAAGGAATCATTAATTAGTGAGAGGAGGATTTCCAACACATTTTCTGTGAGAATAGAGAAAATTTTACTAGATAGTCCATCAGTACTACAGGATGATTTGCTTTTGATACTATTGATTGTTTGGATCAGTTCAGAGTTATCGACTGGTCGTAAAAAGAATGAATTCGAGACCTTTCTTGAATTAGGAAGATAGGAAATGGGATCTTGTTGCGGCAAAATTGTTGATGTTATATTTTTACTCACATTAACGAAGTAGTCGTTTAGACTTTCAGGATTTAGAAGGGAAAATGATTGAGCTGTGTGAGTTTTATTTCAAAGATCGTTTATTTGAGACCAAGATTCTTTTGCAACACTTTTAGAGCTTCCCAGACGATTTTGATAATATGCTTATTTAGCTGACCTGACAAGTTTTAGATATGTTGTCCTGTACTTCAAGATATATTCAGTGACAGCAACATTGGTAGTAAATTTCTTGATGTATAGTAGTGAACGCATATTCTTAGCTGATATGCGAATTAGTCTGGGCTGATTATCGGAGAATAGGCCATTTTTGGGAAAAGTTATTTACCAGCAATTTTATTGCTGGAATCGAATTATAAGATCCTATATATTAATAATATAGGTATGCAAAGTCCTCAGATAGTGTGCTACTTTTTTTATAAACAAAATGGCGCCCGAAAATCGTGTTTTTTTCAATTATTGCTCTATAACTCCGAAGATTTTAACTTTACAACAAAAACACTCAAATAAAAATTCACCGTGATTAAATTCTGCATAGAGATGTGTTTTCCTCGATCTGCTCCGACGAAAATTTTCCTCGGAAAACGCGGGTTTTCCCAACAAAATCTTTAATTTTCAAATAAAGTTTTAGATAAGTAATTATCTACCAATAATTAAATAATTTGGTGACTTAAAACCCTTCTTGGTTTAGATTATAGTTCCAGAAGCTGGTGAAAATTAAACGAATATTTTAGCAACAATTCAATTGTTAATTAATAATTTACAGTCGCAATAATAACCAAAATAATTATGATACACTGATCAAACTTTGAAATCTTATAAAGATGAGATGTCTATTTAATATTTTGTCGACAAAATATTATTTTTTTATTTTTTTGCATAATCTTTAAATGTTAAAAAAAATAGTTATAAACAAATTAACGTTTCTCAAAAATTCTCTATTTTATTATAATTTTAAAAAATAGCTAAAATGCGCATTTCAAATATCCTGAAAATGAATGCATTAAAACTTTTTTACAGCCATTTGCAAAAAAGTTATGAAACAGCAAAGTAAACATACAATTACTACGGTGTTTATAATTTTTTTAATTCTTTCAAAGCGTAGAAGTGAGTTTAAAGTACAAGCTAATTATTTACAAAAAAATAACGATTATCAGTTTAATGGTTATATTTTAATTAAAGATTAAATATATATTTTTTTTTGTAATTTACACGCGCGAAAGTAGAGTAATACAGTACTGTAGCTATAATTTTCACTCGGAGCGACGATCGGCCGCGCAACGTACACTTTTAATACACTACCTATGCTGCGTGTCAGTCGCTTCGAGTGAACATTTTAGCTCCGACTCTGTATCAGGCCTACTTTTGCGCTAAAAATTACAAAAAAAGTATTTTTAATCTTTGATTAAAATATAACCATTGCACTAATTTTTGACATTCTTTGTGAGTAATTAGATTGTACCATAGACTCACTTTTAAGCTTTGAAACAATTAAAACAAATTATAAACAACGGAGAAAACGTATATTTACTTTGCTGTTTCATAACTTTTTTGCAAATGGTTGGAAAATTTTCTTAAAGCAATCATTTTCAAGACCTATGAAATACGCATTTTAAGTGATTTTTAAAATTAGAATATAATAAACAATTTCTGAGAAATGTTAATTTGTTTACAACAATTTTTTTTAAATATTTAAAGATTATGCAAAAAAAAATGAAAAAATTATATTTTGTCGACAAAATATTAAATAGACATCACACCTTTATAATCTTTCTAAGTTTGATCAATGTCTAATGATTATTTTGGTTGTTATTGCGACTGTAAATTGTTAATTAACAATTGAATTGTTGCTAAAATATTCGTTTCATTTTAACCGGCTTCTGAATTTATAATCTATACCAAGAAAGCTTTTATTTCACCAAGCTAAATAATTATTGATAAATAATTACTGGCCCAAAAAAATTATTTGAAAATTCGAGATTTTGTTGGGAAAACCCACATTTTCCGAGGAAAATTTTCGTCGGAGCAAATCAGGAAAAACAGGCCTCTATGTAGAATTAAATTGGGGTGAATTTTTATTTGAGTGTTTTTGGTGTAAAATTAAAATCTTCGGAGTTATAGAGCAATAATTGAAAAAAGTACGATTTGTCGGCGCCATTTTGTTTATAAAAAAAGTAGCACACTATCTGCGGACTTTGCATACCTATACTAATAATAAATAGGATCTTAAAATTTGATTCCAGCAATAAAATTGCTAGTAAATAACTTTTCTTTGTACTTTACTAATTAGATTAGCGTATTATAACTATTTTTTTTTCAAAATTTAAAGATTATGCAAAAAAAAGAAAAATTTATATTTTGTCGATAAAATATTAAATAAGCATCTCAACTTTATAATCTTTAAAAGTTTGATCAATGTATCATGATTATTTTGGTTATTATTGCGATCGTAAATTGTTAATTAACAATTGAATTGTTGCTAAAATATTCGTTTAATTTTCACCGGCTTCTGGAATTACCATCTATACCAAGAAAGATTTGATGTCACTAAGTTATTTAATTATTGATTAATAATTACTTACCTAAAACTTTATTTGAAAATTAGAGTTTTTGTTAGGAAAACCCGCATTTTCCGAGGAAAATTTTCGTCGGAGCAAATCATGAAAAGCATATCTCTATGCAGAATTTAATTGCGGTGAATTTTTATTTGGGTGTTTTTGTTGTAAAGTTAAAATCTTCGAAGTTATAGAGCAATAATTGAAAAAAATACGATTTGTCGACGCCATTTTGTTTATAAAAAAAGTAGCACACTATCTGCGGACTTTGCATACCTATATTATTAATATATAGGATCTTATAATTCGATTCCAGCAATAAAATTGCTGGTAAATAACTTTTCCATGAATTTTGCTAATTAGCCCAGAGTAAATACCTTTCGTAACCCAAGGTTTCCGATGTTTTGGCTTAATAGGAATTAAAGGAAATGCCTTATTGAAGATGTGGAGAAGCTTATCTAGAAAAACACGAAAATTATAGTCCACGTCCATAGAAGGAAATTGCCACTCAGAAGTTAAGCATACATTTTGGAATTTACGAAAATTCTGGGCGGAAAAAATCCTACCTAAACGTCGGGTTTCTGAGGAGGGTTTGCTGAAGATGTTAAACTTCGTATGCACTGCTTCATGATCAGATAGTCCCGCATTAATAACTGTAGAGCAGACATCAAGGGGTGAGAAATCTGAGAAAATATAATCGATTATGGTAGATGTAGTTTTTGTAATCCTTGTAGGAGAATTAACGTGCATTGAGAGACCATAAGATTCAAATATGTTTGCCAGGGACACTTGGGTAGCACTAGCAGCAGCATAATTAATGTTAAAATCACCGCATAGAATTTTTCTGCTTTTTTGAGGCAGGTCATCTAACGAATTTAGCAGGTTCTGAAAAAATAGTTCCACGGTAGAATCAGGTGATCTATAAATGCAAATAATGTAAAGATTAAGATTTTTATTATAAACTAAGGAAAACTCAAAGAAGGATTCACTTAACAAAAGTCATATTTTGTTACCAGAGAAAAATCATTATTTCTAGAGAGAATCAGGGTGCCTCCATGAGCCGAACTTGGACGATCATACCTGGCAATTGTGGTATATTTTTCTACAAAAAAAAGGCTCGTTAACTTCAAGCCAGTGGCTCTGTAACCGCAACTATCGGAGGAAATCCTAATTCCTCCAGAAACAAAAATAATTCATCAGTTTTATTTCTTATAGAACGAATATTAATCAGAACCATGCCAAAGTTGTCATCACTAAAATAATTTGAGGTTTCTAGTCCCTCAGAACACGTCGTGTTGTTTAAAAATTTCGCTTTGGAGAGCCAGTGGAATAATAACTTCGGTGACATTCCCTTGACTTTTGTAGGTGTATAATTCTTTCCGAAATTATATAGGACCTATAAACGGCAAGATCAGCTTCCACTTCAGCTGGACCAATTCCGTAGGCATGGTTAAATTCTAGAAGAACTTTTCGTACTTCTTCAGTCTTAGTAGGTAGTCCTTCGGAAGCCAAAAAGAGTTTCACGCTGGTGTTGGTATATCCGTCGTAAAATACAGAAGCAGGCTGATCGTAAAGAAAAGCAAGATGTAGTTTAATTGCCTTTAAGATGCCCGGTTCCCTTAATCTTGCAAGAAGGTATCGACTGTTCTTGTTATTAGTTAGTTTAACTCTTGGTGGTGTTAAAGGATCCAAATTTATGGATGGTTCCAAAGTATCTTTCTTAACAAAATTGATATGGGAACGGAAAGGCTCTTGAGATTTGCAAATTGTGAGAGCCTGCTTGTTTGTAAATATATTGGTGTCTTCAACTTCATTTTTGTTGTTGCTTGGAATGGTAATTGGGTTTTCCAAGCCAACTTAGCTTTTGATGTACTTCGGAGTCATATTTTCTTCAGATGAAGTCTTTGGTTCAGAGTGTGGTGATTCTGTAGACCATTTAATGTTGACACCAGGTGGCCAAATTTCCTTATTAAATAATAAGTCGATAGATGGTTTGGATTTTATGCCTATTTTGAATGCGGAACCAGTTGCTGTGTTTGCGTCTTTAAGGAGAGCGTAACATCTAATATAATCCTTAATGAGCCTAATATAATCCTAGCCTCTCTTTAATGTAGTGAACTATTTGTATAGGGGTGTATGCTGGGGTTAAATTACTGATAACAACAAAATGACACTTATCTTCTGAAAGTTTTGATTTTCTTTCTGGACAGGTTTGGAAATGTTGAGGGTCTTCAGTTTGGGTGCTTGAAGTGACATATACTATCTTTTTTTTAGATACCTCTTTTTCAGTTTGTATAGCAGGTAGTTTGTTGGAAAGATTACTTATCTGATTAGATATTTCGCTGATGTTTTCAGATAGCCTTTGTAATCCCAATTTTATCTCGGATGAATTTGAGTCTTCAACTTCAACCTTAATAGTATCATCGGAACAGCCGAAAAAAACTGACGATATATTGAAGATATCTTGTTGCATTTGCCGTACCGATTTTAAAAGATATTCAGGATTCATCAGGCTATTTAATTTATGGATCTCGTCAATTTTTTTGTAAGGTAATCCAATTTGCCATCTTTTTTTGTTAATAAATCGTATGTCTCCATGAAAACGGGCAAATTATCCGTCAATTTTTTAGTTAGTTGAATTAAGGCATTAAAATTCTCTTGTGGTATCTGATTTTTTGATAGATTTGTTATTTTTTCATTTAAATATGAGGCTAGGCGAATCACATAGTGTACAGAAAAATCTTAAATTTGAATTTTTTGGGTCCAGGAGAGTTTTGGTGATGGTCTTGTTGTTTTCAGAACATTTCATACAGAAATTTCGCTGACATTCCCCAAAACAACGAAGCTTATTATATTTGTCATTTTCGGGGAATTCATGTAAACAATTCTAAAAAAAATTGTAGTTTGCCATGGTTATGGTCAAGGTCAATTTGCAATATTTAACTGGGTCGTTGATAAACAAAACATAAAAAAAATTAAACAAAGCTGGTGCAAAACTTACAGTTTCGTTCACTCCAATAACAATAACAAAATAACAATAACACACTCGAGTATGTCGATCGCTGAACAGAACAAAAACAAAACGTGTTAACACACCGACGATTCAAATACAGAAACCAGATTAATTAATAAACAGTCTAATTTGTTTAAACAATTTTTGAAAAAATAATTTTTTCTACGGCCGTGCTTAAACAGCCATTTTCTAGCACGCATTTCGTTTCCGAAAGTTGCACTTTCCCGCACGGCGTGCGTGAAAGTAAATTTTACCGAACTCCCGGGAAAGTAGAATACCTTCTAATATGGCATTATAATATACTATTCTCACCAGTGGCGCACAACACCCCTACATGCGACACTATATATACACGAAATTTTCGATTTTCTAAACCTGACTGAATTGAAAATTGGGCCAAATCCCATCTTAAAGTTTAGGAAAAGACTCGTCCATCCATATGTTACTTCTCCATTTTGGTCCAAGGGTGTGGATTTTACGGCCCTTCCCATTTAAAGCCTGTTTTTCGTTCTCGTCCCCAAAACTCCCAAAAATTTAAAAATTTAAGCTCGACTTTTGCGGCTTTTGATAGCACAGATAGCACCTTTCCAACGCATGTTTAATTTTGAAAATCGGTTATACCATTCAAAAGTTATCGAGCTCAGAAATATGACTCAATTTTTATTTAAAAAATGGAAAATGTTTGTGGATATGTATGTACGCATGTGTGTTTGAAAGTTAAACCGATTTGAATTTTTTTTTCTGTGTTTCAAGAGGGTGTGAGGGCCGATTCAGAACCGGTCTAATTTTTGACTTCTGACTACCCGTAAGTCAGCTAGAGGGCTAGGTAGATACAGCATAGCATATTTTTTGGTCGTATATATCTTAGGTTCAAGGAAAGACAGAAAAACCGCAAATACACCAAATCAATAGAGTTGAGTTAAGCTTTCAACTGGCGCCTAAGCGATCAAGCTGAGACATACACACTGCTCACCATAGCCAAAAAACTAAAAATTAAACTTTGAAAATTTTGGTTTTTCGACAATTACTCAAAATTTCAACCTACGAATTGCGCCACTGACTGAGTGTTTGTAGAAGGACTCAGGACGCGTCTAACGGTGTATAACTTATATCTGGGAAAATTCGAATTTTTAAGTTATAGGCATCATAATTATGATCAAATCTATTTCTTATGGGAAAAACGGTTATTCAAGTTCAATAATTCCTGTAATACGTTCAGTTAATATACTCGATCTTGGATGCATCAGATACTACTTGTCAATACGTTTCAAATTCATGTTTAGTGATCAACATCAGGAAAGCCGTTCAGAAGTTATAGAGCTCCAAATGTATAATTAGTCCAGGAACTGAAATTTTTCACTTCGCAATTTTTACAGAATGGATAGATTTGCTTGAAAATTTGACAATAAGTAGTGGATAGTCCAAGGATCAAAATCTATATGATGCCGAAAGAGGCTTTTACCATGGGGTGGTTGCCACCTCATCTCGAGGGTGGAATTTTTTTTTATATTTTGACCGCAAATGCTAGTAAAAATATTAATTATAATCAAAAAATGTTCATTATACATTTTTTTGATAAAATTAATAGTTTTCGATTTATTAGTTATCGAAGCTGTTAGTTTTATATCGAAAAGATTACCAGATAACGGCAGTTCTCGTCAGTGGCGCAGAAATACACCCCCCTACACGCGACACTATTATATACACGAAATTTTCAGTTTTCTAAATCTGACTGAATTGAAAATTGTGCCAACTCCCATCTTCAAGTTCAGAAAAAGACTCACCCATTCAGATGTCAACCATCCATTTTGGTCCAAGGGTGTCGATTTTACGGCCCTTCCAATTAAGGGTCTGTTTTTCGTTCTGGTCCCCAAAACTCCCAAAAACTTCGAAAATTTAAGTCCGGCCTTTGCGGCTTCTAACAGTACTGATCATTACCTTTCCAACGCATGTCTAATTTTTAACATTACCAGAGAACGGCAGTTCTCGCCAGTGGCGCACACCCACACCCCCCTACACGCGACACTATATATACACAAAATTTTTGATTTTCTAAATCTGACTGAATTGAAAATTGGGCCAACTCCAATCTTAAAGTTCAGAAAAAGAGTCACCCATTTATATGTCAACCATCGATTTTGGTCCAAGGGTGTAGATTTTACGGCCCTTCCTATTTAGGGTCTGTTTTTCGTTCTCGTCCACAAAACTCCCAAGTTTAAAAATTTAAGTCCAACCTTTGCGGCATGTCTAATTTTGAAAATCGGTTATACCATTCAAAAGCTATAGAGCTTAGAAATGTGACTCAATTTTTATTTAAAAAAGGGAAAATGTTTGTGAACATGTATGTATGTGTGTTTGAAAGTTAAACCGATTTGATATTTTTTCTCTGTGTTTAAAGAGGGGGTCAGGGCCGATTTAGAACCGGTGTAGTTTGTGACTTTCGACCACCCATAAGCCAGCTATAGGACTGGTAGGTACAAAACGGCATATTTTTTGGGGGTATATATATATATATATATATATATTCGGATCAAGAAGAGGCAGGAGAACCGCAAATATATCAAATCAATAGTGTTGACTAGCTTTCAAATGGTGTCCAAGCCGTCAGGATCAGACATACACACGGCTCAGTATAGCCGAAAAACTGAAAAACTAAACTTTGAAAATTTTGGTTTTTCGACAATTACTCAACATTTCAACCTACGAATTGCGCCAATAACTTAGCGTTTGTAGAAGGACTCAAGACGAATCTAACGGTGTATACCTCTTCTTCTTCTTCTTATGCAATCCACTAATGGATGTTCGCGATCACGTTTGACCATTTTTCTCTATCCCTTGCAGTATGTATTAGGTCTCCTATGTTTTTTAGTCCTGTCCATTGTTTGACATTACGGAGCCATGACATTTTCTTCCTGCCCACTCCCCTTCTTCCTTCGATCTTTCCTTCAATTAAGGTTTGCAGAAACTGATATCTTTCATTTCTAATTATGTGTCCCAGGTATGCCGTTTTTCTTTGTTTAATTGTGCACATCAGTTGTCGTTCTGTACCAATTCTTCTCAGGATTTCTTCATTTGTTATTCTTGCGGTCCAGGGAACTTTAAGGATTCGTCGATAGATCCACATCTCAAATGCCTCTAGCTTATTCATTGTGTTTATTTTTAAAGTCCATCCTTCCATGCCATATAGGAGCACCGACCATATATAGCATTTTGTGAATCCTAATCTTAGGTTTAGGTCAAAGTCAGAGTTCGTAAAGACGTTTCTGAATTTCATGAATGCACTTCTGGCTCTTTCTATCCGACATTTAATTTCCATATCCGACATCCAGTCCTCACATGGCCAGGTTCCCAGGTACTTAAACTTTCTTACGCGCTCTACATCTTGGTTGTTATATGCTAGTCTTGCATTTTGATGTTGACATAATTGACGGCTGATTATAAGGAACTTTGTCTTTTTTATGTTGATGCTAAGTCCCATGTTCTCGCTATGCTCTCCAATTTTATTAAGAAGGTTTTGGAGGTCTTCTATATTGTCTGCTATTAAGACCGAATCATCCGCATATCGTATATTATTGACCCAGGTACCATTCACTTTGATGCCGCTTTCGCATTCCTCAAGAGCTTCCTGGAATATACTTTCTGAATATAGATTGAACAGTAGTGGGGAGTGTATACCTCAGATCCGGGAAAATTAGAACTTTTAGGTTATAGGCTTTATAAATATGATAAAATCTATTTCCTGTGGGAAATTTCTGTAATAGCTTCAGTTATCATACTTAACCTTAGATCCATCAGATACTACTGGTCAATACGTTTCAAACTCATGTTTACTGATCAAAATCGGTTAAGCCGTTTAGAAGTTCTTAAGCTACAAAAGTATAATCCAATTAACGATTATTCCCCAAATGGTTTATGTAGTTGTAGTGGTTACGACGCTAAATTTGGTCTGACAACGGGCAATCCGACTTGATTTACCGGCCATCTCAACATTTTTTTTTTCAATCTATTTCGAATAGAAAATAATCTAGTGTACATTCGATGGACACTAGATCATTTGGGAGATAATGCAACAACGGTGACCGTTTATAAAGCTTGATGTGTAATAGAGGAACATTGCATTCAACTTCATACATTTAATTTATAAATAACTTTGAAAAACTCCTGAGACAAGAATAAAAAACCGCTAAACGCCGTAAAAATGAGTGGCGCATAAAATAGTAGTCTGGAACGCAAATGGCCTTTATCAACGGGCTAAAGAACTCAAAACATTCATACTTAATCAAAATATTGATATATTATTAATTTCTGAGACACACTTTACAGAAAAACACTACATGCGGATTCCCAACTACAAGTTGTATTATACAAATCACCCAGACGGTAGAGCTCACGGTGGAAGCGCCATGATTATACGTGATTCTATTAAACACTCCGAAATGGAAAAATATAACAAAGACTACCTGCAAGCAACCAGCTTAACAATTGAGGAAGCACACGGCCCAATAACAATATCTGCCTTATACTGCCCACCTAAACATGTCGTTAAAAAAGAACATTTCCTAAAATATTTTAACACTCTAGGGAACAAATTCATTGCAGGTGGAGATTATAATTCAAAACATCCGATGTGGGGTTCTAGACTAACAACTCCAAGAGGCAGAGAATTAGCTAAAGCAATGGTAGAAAATAACCTGCAACAAATTTCTACTGGCGAACCAACTTATTGGCCGTCTGATTTAAACAAAATACCTGATGTCGTTGACTTCTGCATCACAAAAGGCATCGATACCAAAAAATGTAAAGCTGAATCATGCTTTGATTTATCATCAGACCACTCACCCTTTATAATAACAATCTCCGAAAAAATCTTAAACAAAGAACATCAACCAACTTTGCATAACACCAAGACTAACTGGTCCCAATTTAGAGAAAAACTAGACAGCCTGATCTCACTAAATCTGTCCTTGAAAAATGAACTCGAACTTGAATCAGCTGTAGATAAACTAACAGAAAGCATACAAATTGCTGCATGGTACGCGACTCCCAGCTACGAACCATCTCAAAACAGAAATAATGTGTCTCCCACAATTAAACAAAAAATTTTAGAAAAACGACAATTACGTAAAAATTGGCAACAGTCAAGAACGGCAGAAAATAAGAAAAAACTTAACAAAGCAACAAAGGAATTAAAGGAATTAATCCATGAAGAAGAAAACCATGGAATACAAGAATATTTAGAAAATTTAACACCAACTGAAGCTACAGATTATTCACTCTGGAAAGCCACGAAAAAGCTCAAACGGCCCCAACAGCATAACCCACCAATCAAAGATGAGGCAAACACCTGGGCTAGGAACGACAAAGAAAAAGCTGATCTTTTTGGCAAGCACCTTCAAAAAGTATTTACGCCATACCCTTCTACAGTATCTACAGAGGAAGAAACAGAACTAACCAGATTCCTAACAGCACCGTTTCAAATGGATCTGCCCCACACGAAATTTACAGTCAACCAAGTAAAACAAACAATAATAGATGAAATCAACATCAAAAAAGCCCCTGGATTTGACCTAATCTCTGGCAAGATTCTAAAAGAAGTCTCGGATAAGTGCATAAAACTAATCACCTTTATATTTAATGCAATTCTGCGTCTAAAGTACTTCCCTAGTTCATGGAAAGTGGCACAAATCCTAATGATCCTTAAACCAGGAAAAAGACCGGAAAATGCATCTTCATACCGGCCTATAAGCCTTTTGCCTATGATTAGCAAAGTCTTTGAAAAAATGTACGTAAAAAGGTTGAAAACGATAATAGACGAAAATAAAATAATTCCAGAACACCAATTCGGTTTCCGAGACAAACACGGAACCATAGAACAAGTGCATAGGCTAGTCAACCAAATAAACGAGGATTTTAACTCCAAAAGATACTGTTCTGCTGCTTTCCTTGACATATCTCAGGCTTTTGACAAGGTATGGCACATAGGGCTACAAATAAAATTAAAGAAGCTCCTACCCTATCCTCACTTCCAGCTCTTAAAATCCTACATAGAAAATATACACTTCCTTGTAAAGCACGGTACCGAGCACACCAAGATATATCCCATTCACTCAGGCATCCCACAAGGCAGCGTTCTCGGCCCAATTCTGCATCTTTTATACACAGCGGACATTCCAACATCTAGTACAACTACAGTTGCAACGTATGCAGACGACACTGCTATCCTGGCATCCCACACAGATCCAACAACAGCATCAAGGAATCTTCAATCAAACCTAAATAGAATTCAGCAATGGATGAAAGTATGGCGCATCAAATCTAATGGAACTAAATCATTACATGTAACATTCACGCTACGCAGAGAAACATGCCCCCCTGTATATATTGATAATTGTCTAATTCCTCAATCCGAGGACGCCAAATATCTTGGCATGCACTTGGACCGCCGCCTTACTTGGAAAAAACATATTTTTACAAAACGAAAACAGCTTGGACTTAAATTGAGAAATATGTATTGGCTCATTGGACGCAATTCCAAACTATCTCTGGATAACAAAATTTTACTCTACAAGTCCATCCTCAAGCCCATATGGACTTATGGGATTCAGCTATGGGGCACTGCTAGCGTCTCCAATACAAACATCTTACAGAGATTTCAAAACAAGGTGCTGCGTTCCATAGTCAATGCGCCATACTATGTATCCAACGAGGTGATTCAACACGACATCCCCCTAGAATCCGTGAAAGAAGCCATACAACGTTTTAGTGTTAAATACTTTGAACGAGTGTTAGTGCATCCTAATGCGTTTGCCAGACAATTAAATGTGCGGGACGTCTTTGAAGTGCGTAGACTAAAACGGCAACTGCCGTCCGACTTAACCAACTGAACGTAATCAAAAGTGTATTCAGACTGATAAAATTTTAGTTTTAGAATTGTAAAGAGGTTACTCACTGGAGTAACTCTCTACATGTCTATATTTTTTACCATAACAAATGCTTAATGCCCAATGGGCAGATTGTTGTACTCAATGGAGTTAATAATAAAAAATAAAAAAAAAAAATAAAATATTCCAGCTACAAAAGATCTGATATGAATATTACGTGGCGCGAAAATGGATTTTCATTTGATGCAAAACAAGATTCTAGTTTTACTTTAAAATATTTTTCCATAATATTTGCCAAATTTGAAGTAAACGCGCCACATAAGAGTTTCAAAATTTAAACTGTATCAAAGTTACTCTTTTGTGGCGCGTTTACTTCAAATTTAGCAAATAATATGGAAAAATATTTTAAAATAAAACTAGAATTTTGTTTTGCATCAAATGAAAATCCATTTTCGCGCCACGTAACATTCATATCAGATCTTTTGTAGCTGGAATATTTTATGCGCCACTCATTTTACGGCGTTTAGCGGTTTTTTATTCTTGTACTATAAATACATACAATAAACTAATATTTAGATATTATTTACTTAATTTATTTCAAATGTATCTTATTGTGTTCATGTTTTAATGAAATTAACGCAATAATTCGATGAAATAAAATCAAGTGGTGGCTGCTAAAAGATGAGAAAGAAGGTCTATTCAGGAGAAGAATAGTAAAAACATATATTGGAACATGAAAGGAAGCCCTCATACAATTTGGAGAAAAATGGCCAGTAGTATTAGAGGGACTGCTATCTATTGAAAAACGTCAAGAAAAAAGTTTGAGGATAAAGAGACTTGGTGGTGGTCAAACAAAGTACAAGGAAAAATAAAAGAGAAGAGAAAATTATATAAAAAGTGTCAAGAAACCAGATCCGACACAGATCTTCAAAACTATATGGTGGCGAAAAAGGAAGCGAAAGTAGCAGTAGCAAAAGCCAAAGCAGAAGCGTATTCAAACCTATACGATCAACTTGATACCAGGGAAGGCGAAACGAAGATATATAAAATAGCCAAACAGAGAGCAAAGAAAGCAAAAGATTTTAATCAGATTAGATGTATCCGAGATGAAAATAATAAAATAATAGTTTACGAGAGGGATGTCAAAAAGAGATGGAGAAAGTACTTTGACAGCTTATTAAATGAAGAATTTGACAGACAGCCTGTAGAGTCAACTGAAACAGTAACAGCAATGGTCACCAAAATAACAAACGAGGAAGTGGCTCAATCGCTTCAAAAAATAAAGAAAGGAAAAGCGGTAGGACCAGATGATATTCCTGGGGAAGTATGGAGAGCATTGGGAGAGACAGGAACAAGGTGGCTAGCAGGTCTATTTAATATAATTATGGAAGTTGGACAAATGCCAGACGAATGGAGAAGCAGTATACTGGTACCTGTTTACAAAAACAAGGGAGATATACAACAATGTACAACCTACAGGGCTATAAAACTGCTTAGCCACACCATGAAAATATGGGAAAGAGTAATTGATAGACGGATACGTGAAGAGACCGAAATATCCGAGAAACAATTTGGCTTTATGCAGGGCAGATCAACATGGGATGCAATTTTCATTATAAGGCAGTTGATGGAAAAATACAGGAGTAAAGAAACAAACGCTCATATGGTATTCATTAATCTTGAGAAAGCATATGATAGAGGACAGGTGTGGGAGAGACTGATAAATTTCATGTGAAAGTAGGATTGCACCAAGGCTCTGTGCTTAGTCCGTATTTATTCTCATTAGTTTTGGACCAGATACCAGCGAAACTACAGGGTAACATTCCATGGTGCTTAATGTATGCTGATAATGTCGTGTTAGTAGGAAATAGTGAAAGAGACTTAGAACAAAAACTGGAACAGTGGAGGCAAGCTCTGGAGGAAAAAGGTTTAAAACTTAGTAGGACAAAAACAGAGTATTTGGAATGTTAATTTAAAGATGGAGTTACTACAAATAAAATGGTATCTTTGGATGGTGAACTGATTGTAAACAGCAATAGTTTTAAGTACCTGGGATCGGTATTACAGAGTAATGGAGAAATAGATGGAGATGCATGCAGTAGAATTAGGGCTGGATGGATGAAGTGGAAAGAAGCGAGTGGTGTGTTGTGTGACAGAAAAATTCCAATGAAGCTGAATAGAAAATTCTATAAAACAGCCTTAAGACCGGCTATGATGTACGGAACTGAATGTTGGGTAGTGAAAAAGAAAGAGGAACAACGAATGCATGTGGCGGAAATTAGAATGCTTAGATGGATGAGTGGAGTGACAAAGAAGGATAAAATTAGAAATGAGTATATTAGGGGAAGTCTAGGTGTGGCACCAATTGATGCCAAAATGAGAGAGCATAAGCTAAGAACGTCGAGACGTTAATCACCCAATACGAAGAATAGCTGAAGTGCAGATTCCTGGAAGGAGTAGGAGAGGAAGACCAAAGAAGACGTGAGGGGAGACGATAAGGCAGGACATGTTGGTAAAGAGGATTGACGTTGATATGACCCCAGATTGAATTGTGTGGAGAGATGCAACTAGGGAAGCCGACCCCGCATAGGGATAAGGCAAAGAGAATGATGATGGAGGGGATGTAGAATTGTAAACTTTTTCTTATATAATAATAGACAATTTCAACTACCTATTCCCAAATTTTCATCCTTCCTTTATTTTTTTTTGGGTCAGATTGTTCCTTGATCGGGCTATTATAACTCACACAGAGTAAGGATATGCCTCTATAGTTTTTGTAGCTGAGTTTGTCCCCCTTCTTGTGGATTGGGTATACAGGGTGTCCCAGACTAATTTAGCCACGCTATATCTCTTAAACGAATAGAGATTTTCGAATGGGATAAAAAGTGGTCTATTCTAATTGTAATATACTTTAATATGGCGTAGATAAAATCATCTCCTAGATATTCATCCCTTAGTTACAACCCCTAACTTTAATTTTTTTAATAGCACCCTGTATATTTTTTTATAGTTTTGGATGTGGTCTTCTATCGTCTATTCAAGATATTTTTTGAAAATAAAATCGGTTCGTAAATAACCAAGAGAATTTCAGTTTAGTTTCGTTAATTATGTGTCCCAGACTAATTTATCCAGGCTATATTTCTTAAACGAATAGAGATTTTCAAAAGGGACAAAAACTGATCTATTACATTTGTAATACAGTTTAATATGGCGTAGAAAAAAATTATCCCCTAAATATTCATCCCTTAGTTACACCCCCTAACTTTATTTTTTTTAAATATCATCCTGTAAGTTAGGGATGAATATTTAGGGGATGAATTTTTTCTACGCCATATGAAAGAGTATTACAAATTGAATAGATCAGTTTTTGTCCCATTCGAAAATCTCTATTCGTTTAAGAAATACAGCCTGGATAAATTAGTCCGAGACACACAATTAACAAAAATAAACTGATAGTTTCTTGGTTATTTACGAACCGATTTTCTTTTCAAAAAATGTGTTGAATAGACGATAAAAGACCACATCCAAAACTATAAAAGAATATACAGGGTGCTATTAAAAAAATTAAAGTTAGGGGTTGTAACTAAGGGATGAATATTTAGGGGATGATTTTTTTGTGCGCCATATTAAAGTGTATTACAAGTAAAATATATCACTTTTTGTCCCATTCAAAAATCTCTATTCCTTTAAGAGATATAGCGTGGCTAAACTAGTCTGGGACACCCTGTATACTAGATATTTTTCCAGTCTCCGGAATTTAGGAATTTCTGTTTCAGGAATTTATATGCTCATCTTCATGAATTTATATGTCATCCCGATTGAAATCTTCCTCAATACTTACAGTCCGTACAATATAGATACCGTTGCACGTCATCCGCAGCATAGCATGTGACGTCACTTGATACCAACACAAAATAATATTTAAGTCGTAGGTGTGTTTCTTTTTAGAATCGTTTAGCTGAGTACACTGAAATTACAGCCACTAGACATATCTTATTATATACGCAAAGAAAGAATATTGGAAGATTTCTATTAAGGGAAAAGGCGCAAAATGTCGCTTGTAAAAATTTTCAATGTGTTTTAAATGTATTCATTTTTTTCGAATCCTGAGAAAATTAATAAATATTTTTAAAAAACTTAAACGCAGAATGAAATATTACATTATTACTGAGGGCCAAAAGTCCCTGAAAACTTTTATAATGTTTATTTTAATAATAATAAAATGCAGAAGTGAAAATAAAAGAGAAAAGTTAGTGTGATTTTTAATTGCAAATATTTCATTCAAAACAATCTTCTTATTTATTCTAAGGGACTTTCGACCCTCGGTAACAACATCATCTTTAATTCTGCGTTTCAAAAATACTTATTAGTTTTCTTAGAATTCGAAAAAAAAATGAATACATTTAAAACAGATTGAAAATTTTGACAGGCGACATTTTGCGGCTTTCCTCTTAATGTAAATTTAAAGAAACATATCCTAACTTGTTTCATTTAATTTGTATAATAGGTCTTGGGCCCACATATAAAATTATTATTTATGACCACACCGTTGAAACTTTTTGTACTTGTTATTTGGATGGAGTCGGACAAATTTGGAGCTTAGCACATTATGGTAGTGGGGCGTTTGTCTGTCAAGAGGTCACGAAGTTGTAAATTGTATGCAAGAAAAAAAATTATAACCACATTGGTCATTTTATTTTAATCAATGGTTTTATCATGTAAACAGCGAAAACAATTTTGTCGGACAAAAATATTGGGCCATATGACGCGTCGAACACGCTAAATATGTCAAATTTATTAAAATAATAAATTTATTACCACATGGATAATTTTAACGGTATCTACCATAAAACCTTTTTACAATAATGTGGTAACCTTGTCGGACAATTTTCACGGGGCATATGCGCAGTCGGATGCGCCAAAGATGTCAATTTCCTGGATTTTTTTTATTTATTAGCACAGATGACATTTTTATTTTGTACTGTTTTTTTAAATTTGTAATGCATATTGGAACACTTGTCGGACAAGAATAATGGGGCGTTTTGGTACAATTTAAAAAAAAAAGTAATTTTTATACATTTTTGACTTCATATTATATTACGTATTTTCGGCTCTTATTACCTGTAGATAAAAAATGTGCAATAACTACCTCTTAAAACCCACCAAATTTCATTTGCATATCTCAACCGGTTGTAAAGCAATAAATAAATCGTATACACCGTTAGACGCGTCAAGAGTCCTCCTCAGTTATTGGCGCAATTCGTACGTTGAAATTTTGAGTAATTGTCGAAAAACCAAAATTTTCAAAGTTTAGTTTTTCAGTTTTTCGGCTATACTGAGCCGTGTGTATATCTTATCCTAACCTTTGGCACTGTTTGAACTCAACGCTATTAATTTGGTGTATTTGCGGGTTTCCTGTCTCTCCTTGAACCTAAGATATATACCCCCAAAAAATATGGTGTTTTGTACCTACCCAGTCCTATAGCTGGCTTATGGGTGGTCAAAAGTCACAAACTACACCGGTTCTGAATCGGCCCTGACCCCCTCTTCAAACACAGAAAAAAAAATTCAAATCGGTTTAACTTTTCCACACACATAAATATCCACAAACATTTTCCCTTTAAAAAAAAAAATTGAGTCATACTTCTGAGCTCGGTGACTTTTGAATGGTATAACCGATTTTCAAAATTAGACATGCGTTGGAAAGGTAATGATCAGTACTATTAGAAGCCGCAAAGGTCAGACTTAAATTTTTGAAGTTTTTGGGAGTTTTGGGGACGAGAACGAAAAACGGACCCTAAATAGGAAGGGCCGTAAAATCCACACCCTTGGACCAAAATGGATGGTTGACATATGAATGGGTGAGTCTTTTCCTGAACTTTAAGATGGAAGTTGGCCCAATTTTCAAGTCAGTCAGATTTAGAAAATCGAAAATTTCGTGTATATGTATACAGGGTGCGCATAACCTCTGGTCTTCTTTGATTACGGCTAAACTATGAGATATACAAAAAAATGTTTATAACAAAACTAATGTGTATCAAAGAGGTCTATAATTTAAAATTATTTTCAATTATACAGGGTGAGTCAGAACGACGGTATGAACCAAAGTTGTATTTTTTTAAATGGAACACCCTGTATATTAAATCATTTTTGAATATATTATTTAAAAATATGAAAAATTTGTATAAGGTCTTATAGGCCTAAAGTTAATAATTTTCAAAATATTTACATTTTTATTGAGAAAAATGGTAATATTTATAGGGTTGTGGATTATGTTTCCAAGAAAATAAAAATTTAGGTGATAGGTCAAAGTTTTTAAAATATAGTGTTATTTTTAAATAATTTAATATTTTTTACTTTTAGCCATAAAATATACAGTGTGATCACTATTTGCAAATACAAAATTTTCTCATTTTTTTTAAATGGGACACCCTGTATATTAGTTTTGCGTTTGGTAGTAAATATTACAACCTTTCTTTTGGTATAAGGTTGTATGTACCTAGCATGTTTCGTTTTGTAGATATTTTAAAAAAACTATAGATTTTACGTTTTTGCGGATTTTTTATTTAAAAATTTTTTTGCAAAAAAAATAATTATAATCTGGTTTTAGAAACATACACTAAAATATAAAATATGAAAATAAAAACGTAATTAAAGATTAAAATAAATCGTATGCTAGTACAATTCAATTGAATTTAATAACTTTAAATTATTTTACAAAAAATATTTTACCTTATTAATGAATACATAAATTAGTTACTAAATTAAATAAACAACCAAATTTTAAATCAATCGTAGTAATTCTTCTACCGCAGCAACTTTCCTGTACCAAATTAATTGTTAGTTATATTGTATTTACGAGTAAGATCAGTTAATAACTTTTTAATTTATCTACATCTTGAGAACGTATAAAGTATGCTTTGAAACAAATGAACGTTATGGAAGTATATTAAGAAGTAAATAGTATCTATGTACCTACTCGTGTCACAAAAGCTGGTAATAATTTCTAATGGTTTCGCCCAAAACAAATGTCATATCCAAACATTTTTCGGTTAAAAAATTAAAATTTAAAATATAAAAAATTGTTACAAAAATTTCAACTACAAAAGTATTACCAGTTTTTGTGACACCAGTAAATACTATTTATATTAATAAATAATTTGGATGATACATTTAACATTCATTTGTTTCAAAGCATACTTTATAATAATTTTTATATTCTCAAGATGTATGTAAGTAAATTTAAAAGTTTAACTAAATACAATTTAACTAACAATTAATTTGGTACAGGAAAGTTGCTGTAGTAGAAAAATTACTATGGTTGGTTTAAAATTTGGTTGTTTATTTAATTTAGTAACTATTTTATGCATTCATTAATATGGTAAAATATTTTTTGTAAAATAATTTAAAGTTATTAAATTCAATTGAGTTGTACTAGCATACGATTTATTTTAATCTTTAATTACGTTTTTATTTTCATATTTTATATTTTAGTGTATGTTTCTAAAACCAGATTATAATTATTTTTTTTGCAAAAAAAAATTTAAATAAAAAATCCGCAAACACGTAAAATCTATAGTTTTTTAAAAATATCTACAAAACGAAACATGCTAGGTACATACAACCTTATACCAAAAGAAAGGTTGTAATATTTACTACAAAACGCAAAACTAATATACAGGGTGTCCCATTTAAAAAAAATGAGAAAATTTTGTATTTGCAAATAGTGATCACACTGTATATTTTATGGCTAAAAGTAAAAAATATTAAATTATTTAAAAATAACACTATATTTTAAAAACTTTGACCTATCACCTAAATTTTTATTTCCTTGGAAACATAATCCACAACCCTATAAATATTACCATTTTTCTCAATAAAAATGTAAATATTTCGAAAATTATTACCTTTAGGCCTATAAGACCTTATACAAATTTTTCATATTTTTAAATAATATATTCAAAAATGATTTAATATACAGGGTGTTCCATTTAAAAAAATACAACTTTGGTTCATACCGTCGTTCTGACTCACCCTGTATAATTAAAAATAATTTTAAATTATAGACCTCTTTGATACACATTAGTTTTGTTATAAACATTTTTTTGTATATCTCATAGTTTAGCCGTAATCAAAGAAGACCAGAGGTTTGGCGCACCCTGTATAGTGTCGCGTGTAGGGGGGTGTGGGTGTGCGCCACTGGCGAGAACTGCCGTTCTCTGGTAATAACATGTAATTCGTTTATTAATTCGAACGATAATAAAAAAACTAAGTCGTATTCACGGACTCCTTTTAGGAGTCCGTGTATGGAGAAGAGCAGCCACAGACAAGCAAGGGTGGAGGCAAAAAATAAAGGAGGCCAAGGCTCAATTTGGGCTGTAGTGCCGTAGAAGAAGAAGAAGAAGTCGTATTCAAAAAATTATCTGAGATCGGTAACTTTTGAATGGTATAACCAATTTTCAAAATTAAAATGCGTTGGAAAGGTAATGATCAGTGCTATCAGAAGCCGTAAAGTAGGCTATTGATTATATTCAAAATAAGATAGCTAAAAGGAACTATAACGTTAACGGGGTTTTATTATTTGATATAGTCAATGGACATCTATATATGAAAAAACCGCGGAGTGCTACCATTTAAAGGGGTGCGTTTTTGAGAAATGGGTGAATTAGTCCTTGGGCACAGGTTACATTAGGGTGAGTTCTATGCACCTTTGGTACAAATACGTCTACATAAAAATTGTTCCTGGTTAAATTTCCTATCTAAATATAACTTTTTGAAGTCAAAGATACTTTTTTTTACAAAAATATATTCAAAAGAAAAAGCACAAAGAAACCCAAAAGAAAGAAATTTCGTTTTTTGTCCCATAACTTTTGTCCACGGGGATATAGGTATAGACATTGCTTCACAAAAAAAAAACTTACATATTTTTTCTTTAAAATTATGTTTGGTGTAGGTCATTAGGATTTACAGTTTTCGAAATATGATTTTTCAAAGTTCGTCACTCTCAGCAATTTTGGGCAATTTTCCTTATTATTTCGCAAATATTGTTCTGTAACTTTTTTCTACGTAACTTTAGGTATATGCAATGGTACACGTAATATAGCCAGGGAGGTAGTGTCAAATTTGACCGGAGCATTTTAGCATGGCTGGTTTCTTATTATTTAGGTAGGTGCTCCAAAGCTTATTAACAAATGATGTGTCAGCTGGCCCAAAACCGGGGATTTTAGTCAAGAAAAGGTAAACATGAAAGTTGATGGACCAACGCTACAGCTTAAATGTCAAATATTTATATACGTTACTCAGAACATTTAATGGAATTGCTTACTTGGCGCCTACCTTTCACTCAGGAGATCGGGGTTCAAATCCTGGCGCGGAAAATTCTTTTTGTTTTTTAAATTGACATTTTATTTTGAAAAATATTTATTTTTATAATACCACGTTTTTATTATTTATACGAGACAATATAAAAAAATCTGTATGTCTTTTATAGAATTATGCATAGAACTTTTGAAATAGCATAATATATACATTTGAATAATTGATGGATTCGACCGTTACTTGATGGAAGTTCATTTTATCTAACAATAAAACACTGAAAACGTTTGTTTTCTATACTTCCACAAAATTTATTATATCTAAGTGACTACAGCTGTTTCGGCGGAGTGCCTTTCTCAAGTAATATAGTTTACAATGTGTTTGCCTTTTTAATCTTCAACTGAAGAGGTTGAGGAGTGGGGAGCTGTTTGTCTCGAGTTGGTCATTCAGAATTATATCTGTATTTTTCAGTTTATTAATTTCCATAGATTCTAAAAAAGATAGCTTAAGGCCTTTATTTTGAATATGTAGAATTTGAAACTCTTCATTGAAAGAATGATTATGATCTAGAAGGTGAAGTGCGTATGTAGAAGTGTCTGTTTTTCTATTGTTGAATGCCCTTTTGTGTTCTGCTATCCGTTTGTCAAAAGTTCTGCCAGTTTGACCGATGTACGTTTTCGGACAGTCACCACAAGTTAGTTTGTACACACCACTCTGTAGTTGCTTTCTCTTTCGGCTTTTATTGTTCTTAATATATTTGCTTAAGTTGTTGTTAGTTCTGAAAGCTGGTGTTATTCCTTTCTTTTTTATGTATCTGGCTATTGTTGTTGTTATCTTGCCAGTATATGTGAGAGAGCAGAAGGTACTGGGTTCTTTCTGTGGTGGTGGATACACTAATTTCAGGGCTTTCTTATGGAGTTTTTGGTTTAAAATTTTGTTAACTGTTTGTTCGTTATAGCCGTTGTTTACTGCTATTTGTTTAATGATGTTTAGTTCTATTTCGAAGTTATTTTTTGTCATGGGAATTTCTGTCAGTCTATGTATCATGCTATGGTAGGCTGCTAATTTGTGTTGTGTAGGATGGGATGATGAATTGTGTATAGTTGTGTCAGTATGGGTAGGTTTATGATATATGGAGAACTCATGTTTGTTGTGTAGTCTGGAAATCGTTACATCTAGAAAGTTTATAGAGTTATTCTGTTCTGTAACGATTCTGTTCTGTTTCTAGATGTAACGATTTCCAGACTACACAACAAACATGAGTTCTCCATATATCATAAACCTACCCATACTGACACAACTATACACAATTCATCATCCCATCCTACACAACACAAATTAGCAGCCTACCATAGCATGATACATAGACTGACAGAAATTCCCATGACAAAAAATAACTTCGAAATAGAACTAAACATCATTAAACAAATAGCAGTAAACAACGGCTATAACGAACAAACAGTTAACAAAATTTTAAACCAAAAACTCCATAAGAAAGCCCTGAAATTAGTGTATCCACCACCACAGAAAGAACCCAGTACCTTCTGCTCTCTCACATATACTGGCAAGATAACAACAACAATAGCCAGATACATAAAAAAGAAAGGAATAACACCAGCTTTCAGAACTAACAACAACTTAAGCAAATATATTAAGAACAATAAAAGCCGAAAGAGAAAGCAACTACAGAGTGGTGTGTACAAACTAACTTGTGGTGACTGTCCGAAAACGTACATCGGTCAAACTGGCAGAACTTTTGACAAACGGATAGCAGAACACAAAAGGGCATTCAACAATAGAAAAACAGACACTTCTACATACGCACTTCACCTTCTAGATCATAATCATTCTTTCAATGAAGAGTTTCAAATTCTACATATTCAAAATAAAGGCCTTAAGCTATCTTTTTTAGAATCTATGGAAATTAATAAACTGAAAAATACAGATATAATTCTGAATGACCAACTCGAGACAAACAGCTCCCCACTCCTCAACCTCTTCAGTTGAAGATTAAAAAGGCAAACACATTGTAAACTATATTACTTGAGAAAGGCACTCCGCCGAAACAGCTGTAGTCACTTAGATATAATAAATTTTGTGGAAGTATAGAAAACAAACGTTTTCAGTGTTTTATTGTTATATACATTTGATCATAAATATTATGATTCACCTTAATAAGCAAAATTACTGTACATGAACCCCTGAAGCTTCCTGAGTTAGTACGACCAATCTAAATGAAAAGGGGGGTTGGCCTCCCCACCCCACCCCCTCCTGACATTTTTTATCTTTTTAGACAAACTGTTTTTTGTATATTATATTTTATATATATTATAGAGAATAGGGAAATATTTAGATTGCTATTAAAACATGGGGGTTGGTGATAGAAAAGTGAAAATTTAGGGTTGTATCTTTCGGTTCTACAACATATAAAATTAAGAAAAAACAGTGTGTCAAAAAAAATAACAAATAATATCTCCCTTTTCACTTAGATTGTTGGTCTTACCAGGTCTTACCAACTCAGGAACCTTCAGGGGTTCATGTACAACACATTTGCTTATTAAGATCAATCATAATATGACCAAAAATGCATAGTTTGCGATTCTATAAAAGACATACAGATTTTTTTTATATTGTCTCGTATAAATAATAAAAACGTGGTATTAGAAAAATAAATACTTTTCAAAATAAAATGTCATTTTAAAAAACAAAAAGAATTTTCCGCGCCAGGATTTGAACCCCGATCTCCTGAGTGAAAGGTAGGCGCCAAGTAAGCAAGTCCATTAAATATTCTGAGTAACGTATATAATTATTTGACATTTAAGCTGTAGCGTTGGTCCATCAACTTTCATGTTTTACTTTTTCTTGACTAAAATCCCCGGTTTTGGGCCAGCTGACACATCATTTCTTAATAAGCTTTGGAGCACCTACCTAAATAATAAGAAACCAGCCATGCTAAAATGCTCCGGTCAAATTTGACACTACCTCCCTGGCTAATAGGAATAGAAATCAATTACCTTTAAAATGGTCTACTGTATAACGTTGTACGACTTTTTTTTAAAGAGCTTGTGGTTTTTCAAAGTTTTATACTTTTAACGATTTTTTTATAATATAATATAAAAATAAAACAAAATTATTATATAATATATTATATAATATATAATACCTAATATAAAAAAATATTATTTTTTACATTTTTTACGATTATTTTTGAAATTTCTCATTATAACTTTTTTTTTCTTGTACATGAATATACTATCTATATATTGCGCAACAAAGAGGGCTTACTTTCTGTATTATTTAAAATATTTCTTTTACAAAAATTACAAAAACATTAATCTTAAAAAACATCACTTTAGTTAAAATTATTTAAACGTTGACATTTCAAAAATTTTAAAAATCAAAGTCCATCTCTTCGTTAGCATTAGCTTCAATATCTTCCTCTGACACCTCAGTTATCTTGAGTTCCCACAATTAGTACCCATGCACATGCACCCTTCGCAGAATATTGAACAACTAATTCCTATCTTCCTACAACCGCAGTTTTTTGTACATCCTTTGGTACATTTACATGCTATTTTTTCAAGCAAAGCTTGTGGTGCAGGAGCTTTGACAGTAAATATTGGAATTAATCCATATTTTCAAGTTTGCTCGACCGAGCCAAGTGGATCAAAAGTATTATCTATAAAAAATAAGATTCAATCAAAACACACAATCACATAAAAAAGTTATAATGAGGAATTTAAAAAATAATCCTAAAATCAAAAATCGTTGCAAGTACTTATTAAAATTTGAAAAAGCATTATCTTATTCAAAAATAACCCTAGAATTTTTTATAATACACCATTTTAAAGTAAACAGAATAAGCTTTCTTTTTTATTATATAATATATACCATATAGAAAAAAAGTTATAATGGGAAATTTAAAAATAATCGTAAAAATATAAAAACTCGTTAAAAGTCTTGAAACAGATAACCCTTTAAAAGAAGTCGTACAACATTATAAAGTAGACCATTTTAAAGGTAATTAATTTCTATTTCTCCTACATGTACCATTGCATATACCTAAAGTTACGTAGAAAAAAGTTACAGAACAATATTTGCGAAATAACAAGGAAAATTGCCCAAAATTGCTGTGAGTGGCGAACTTTGAAAAATCATATTTGGAAAACTGTAAATCCTAATGACCTCTACCAAACATAATTTTAAAGAGAAAATATGTAAGTTTTTTTTCTGTGAAGCAATGTCTATACCTATATCCCCGTGGACAAAAGTTATGGGACATAAAACAAAATTTCTTTCTTTTGGGTTTCTTTGTGCTTCTTCTTTTGAATATATTTTTGTAAAAAAAAGTATCTTTGACTTTAGAAAGTTATATTTAGATAGGAAATTTAACCAGGAACAACTTTTATGTAGACGTGTTTGTACCAAAAGTGCATAGAACTCACCCTAATGTAACCTGTGCCCAGGGACCAATTCACCCATTTCTCAAAAACGCACCCCTTTAAATGGTAGCACTCCGCGGTTTTTTAATATAGAGAGATTCATTGACCATATGAAATAATAAAACCCCGTTAACGTTGTAGTTCCTTTCTATAGTACATAATCAATAGCCTAAAGGTCGGACTTAAATTTTCGAAATTTTTGGAAGTTTTGGGGATGAGAACGAGAAACAAACCCTAAATGGGAAGGGCCGTAAAATCCACACCTTTGGACCAAAATGGACGGTTGACATATGGATGGGCGAGTCTTTTCCTATACTTAAGATTGGATTTAACCCAATTTTTTCAATTCAGTCAGATTTAGAAAATCAAAAATTTCTTGTATATAGTGTCGCATATAAGGGAGTTGCGCGCCACTGGTGAGAACTGCCGTTCTCTGGAATATAAAAAATAAAAAGCATCAAGGAGGCCAAAGCGAACTATAAACAATTATTTTTCTCGGTTAGCTCTACATAGATCAAACTAAAAAATTTGTAGAAATACTCCTTATAATATTTATAAGAGCGTAACGTAGAGTACTTTCCAAAACTTTCGAAAAATTTTCCCTCTTGTCGGAATTTTTTTTTAAACAGAACGATGTTTGTCGTTGTTCGATAATTATGTGCACAAATTTTCAGATCACAATTTTTCCTAAATTTTCCCTCTTGTCGGAAATTTTCTTTTGAAAATTTTGGGTACAACTCTACGTCATGCCCTTTTAAATGTTGTACTTAGTTTGTGTACCAATTTTCAGCTAAATCAATACAAAAGTAACCGAGAAAAACTGTTTTAAAAAATTATTTGACAATACCTCCTCGACGATAGCCTAAGGGCCGGTTGTTCGAACGCTAATCAAGAAGTTGATTATAATCAATCATTTATTGTAATCAATTTTCTTGATGGAAATCAAATCGCGACATGAAAAATACATGTAAAACACTAATCAGTTATTGATTGTAGGTAAAACAGTAATTAAAATATAGCCGCAGCTCTTAAATTATTAAAAATTGCTTATTATTATTATTGATTTGTAAGTAAAAACAAGAAATTAACATCAGAAAGAGTTTAATTATGTTTTATTTTAAATTAAAACCAAAATAATAAAATAAATCAGTCAACATAACCTCAAAATGCGACATCTGTCAGAAGTACGCTTAATCAAATATAATTGTAATTAAATATTTGATAATGATCAGTTTTGATTAGCGTTCGAGCAACCGGCCCTAAAAGAATTAAGTTTTCTGTTCGTTTGCCCCAACATTTTTGTCAGACAATTACATTTTTTGTTTCAAGAATATAATTACTTGTAACCTACTACTTTTGTCGGAAAAATGGTTGTGAAGATAAGGGATGCACGAACCCAGCATAGTTTAAAACTATAGTTTACTAATAAAAATTAAATTTTTTGTCGTCCGACTTTCGATTTGCCCCAATATTTTGTCGGACACTTAGATTTTTTTATTTAGCATATAATTACTTATAACCTCCTACTTTCGTCCGAATTTTTTTTTAAATTCGAGAAAAAAAACTACAGAACGATGTTTGTCATTGTTCAAGGAGCATGTACACAAATTTCCAGATCACAATTTTTCCAAAATTTTCCCCCTTGTCGGGAAATTTTTTTAGAAAATTTTGGGTACAGCTCTACGTCATGCCCTTTTATATGTTGTACATCGTGTGTGTACCGATTTTCAGCTAAATCGATTCAAAAATAACCGGGAAAAACTGTTTTAAAATTTTTTTTGACAATATACCTCTTCGTCGATAGCCTAAAAGAATTAAGTTTTCTGTTCGTTTGCCCCAACCATGGACGTATAAATAACGTCCATGGCCCCAACACTTTTGTCAGACAATTACATTTTTTGTTTAAGAATATAATTACTTGTAACCTATTACTTTTGTCGGAAAAATGGTTGTGAAAGGGATGCACGAACCCAGCATAGTTTAAAAGTATAGTTTACTAATAAAAATTAAATTTTTTGTCCGACTGTCGATTTGCCCCAATATTTTTGTCCGACACTTAGATTTTTTGATTTAGATAATTACTTATAACCTCCTATTTTTGTCGGAAAAATGGTGGTAAATAAAAAAAAAATCAGGAAATTCACATCTTCGGCGCATTTGACTACGCATATGCCCGGTGAAAATTGTCCCACAAGGTTACCACATTATTGTAAAAATATTTTATGGTAGATTCCGTTAAAATTATCCATGTGGTAATAAATTTATTATTTTCATAATTTTGACATATTTAGCGTGTCCGACGCGTCATACGGGCCAATATTTTTGTCCGACAAAATTGTTTTCGCTGTTTATATAATAAAAACCATTGATTAAAATAAAATGACCACTGTGGTTATAAATTTTTTTCTTGCATAAAATTGACAACTTCGTGACCGCTTGACAGACAAACGCCCCACTACCATAATGCGCTAAGCTCCAAATTTGTCCGACTCCACCCAAATAACAAGTACAAAAAGTTTCAACGGTGCGGTCATAAATAATAACTTTATGTGTGGGCCCAAGACCTATAAGTGGAATATAAAGCGTTTTTATAAAGCACACTAACTTGTTCGGATTACACTCTAACTGCGATCGAACAAAGGTGACATTTTGGCCTAAATTGGTAATATTTATGTGACAGTTGCGGTATGGACACTTCAGATTTGTTTTTATTCTTTACTGTAAGTATTTGTTTTATTATATTTATTGTTTTTATTATTTACTGTAACGTAAGATTATAACTTAATTCTTGTTCTCTATTTCTAATGTTTTCATTTATTTGCATTGAATATTAATTTGTTTTGTTGTATAGTCCACTTCGCAATAATTATATTTAAAATGAATTCAAGAATTTTTTGTAATTGGGCAACAATGTCAACTTAGATCTCTGACGTGCAACGGTATCTATATTGTATGGACTGTAGTAATTGGTCGTTTTCTTCTCTCCTCTTCTTTCTTCTGCATATTTTGTGTGTCTTTGTTGGTTGTTCTTCAAATTTTTCACGCCTTTCTCGTGTTCTCCTTTGAGTGTACTGCACGTACAGTCAATTTCTTTTGTCTATTGCGGCTAATAAGTGTTGAATTTTTTATATATGAATTTTGTTAATCATCACAAAATGAAATTGTTTGTTGTTTACATTATTCCTATTACTAATATTTATCGCCACATTATTTTTTATTGTCCATTATATGCAAACTGCTTATTAAATCACTAATTACTCATCCAAACATCATTGTTGTTATTCAAAAATTAATCGAAATAATGCGAATATCACGTTAGATGATGAGATAAGTGAAGTTTTTTTCAAGGACTATCTTTTAAACGTACCCTTAGTCCATGTGGTGAGGCCGCTCCCGTATGAAAAAAAAAATCTGATGTGGTTTCTTTGAGGATTCCTGTTCAAAAATGTCCCCTTTAATTAAATCAGAAGGGTGCCGAACGAACTTTTGGGCAAAAATTGTTTAAAATTTTTTAAAGCAAATTCAAAAAACCACTATTTTTGCCGCGAATTTTTTGAAGTTATACTTCTTTAGGCACGAGGGTAAATTTTACATTCACTAGCGCATGCGCACACCGACACTGTGGTATTATAGTCGCTACATCTTTATGTAGCGCAAATAAGGTGTGCGTGAAAAGAATATAATTATTATTAGTGTTTTTAGTAAATATATTTATTAAAATTTTTGTGTCTTTGGATTTGTCTTCCTCGGGAATAAGATATTTTATAATAATAGTAAGTATATTTAAAGTATTTTTGTATACTTCACTTGGCCTATTAAATTTGGCAGTATGTATGAGAAATCTTGTAACCTGTCAAAGCAAAGGGTACAGCGTGTGACCGGAGATCGGGAGGTCTATGGTTCAAATCCGTGTGTTTTCTATTTTTTTTTTATTTTTGGTATTTTTTTAATAAAATTTTTTGGAAAGTAGTAAGTAAAACGTAGTTTAATCTTTAAATAAAATACAAATAACCTGTTGCAAGTATATTTATTTCGTTGAAATCATGTAATAGAAGTAAAACTTCTTACGTGCGTATAAAGTACTGTTACGCGATTGACTCTACTATTTTATTTATTTATATCTTTAGGCACTAAGTTTAATTTAAATAAAGGAAGACTTACTTATATTATTTTATTTACATCACTTATTTATTTTAATACTTACAAATAACACCAACTAACACATCTAATTTATTTACAAACTCAAATTTATGATTTAATTAACTAAACATAATAATTACGATAACTAATAAATACATTTCACTAAATCCGATTCGAATACAATTATATCACGCGTCGCGGCTCGTTCATTGACTGACTGGCCTGTGCTCGAATTACTGTTCTTAAATACTCTGACAGCGGTCGTCTCGAATCGCCGTGGAAGGTCTGGCCTTTACTCGTAACGCCGAGAAGATTCAAGAATAACTAGGCCGGGTTGTGAGGCGTCACATTGCCCCCTCCTTAAAAGATGGTTCCTCCTGGAACCTTGTCGGGACTGGAACTGGATGCTGGTATCTGCAACTGGACCCTCTTTTACAACTCCCAGTTGTATAAAAGTGACAGGGGACGGTCTTCTCTCCGCACCAGTAACTATGCGGATTGCAACAGACTAACACCTGGACCTCGGTGTCTTGGAAAATTTCTTCTACCATATTTCGGATAACTCTCCAGTCTAATTGGCTGCATTCTAACTTTGGCATGGCTAACTTTTGCACGTCGGACTCCAACACGTGCTCTCTCAGTTGAATTAATGCATCCCATACATCTTGGTAGGTAGGTTGGTCACGGACAGTGTCTTTTGTCACCAGATAGAATAGGTAACGTGATGCATCTTGGAGTTTCAATGCTTTGCCAGGAGCTGGCAGTTGGCATTGAAGTTCTGCAACTCGACCAAACTTCCTTCGGAAGGCGGATGCCAACCCTCGTGCGCCTTTGATACTGGCCGGGATGGTATGGGCCAGCGAATAGTCATCGGGAAGTGCGAGAAGATCTCGCTTTTCTTCAGTGGTAACACCATGTCTTGCTTTACCGGTACCTCCGTAGGCACCCATGAACTCTTCAAAGGTAAGGTCAGGTATTCCTCGAATTTGGTTGACTTCCACTTCTTCATCTACGTCGTGGTCTCCCTCGTACGGCGCCAACCGGTTATGGTGGATAAAAATGGTCTCTTATAATTTTTCTCCAAAGTTGATTGTTTTCGAGTTATAAACAATTTAAAATTGAAAAAAACGAAAAATGGTGATTTTCAAGGCTTATCGGTTAAAAGTTATTATTATGAAAGTCAGAAAGTGACTAAATCAAAGTTTAATGCCCCGCTACAAGATCCCCAAGAAATTTTTGTCATTATTTTATTACTAAGCTGTTATTTTTAAGTAATAATATTGAGCGCCATGCACGTGGTAGCCGGACGTAAATGCTGAGTGCGAGAGAGATGCCACTCCGGCAGTCAAATTGTACATCTTACTTGCACCCTTGCACTCACATTTACGGCCGCCGACCACGTGCATGGCGCTCAATATTATTACTTAAAAATAATAGGTTAGTAATAAAATAATGACAAAAACTTCTTCGGGATCTTGTAGGGGGGGGGGGGCATTAAACTTTGATTTAGTCACTTTCTGGCTTTCATAATAATAATTTTTAACCGAGTTATTAAGCCTTGAGAATCGCCATTTTTCGTTTTTTTTTTCAATTTTAAATTGCTTATCACTTGAAAACGATCAACTTTAGAGAAAAATTATAAGACCTTTTTTATCCAGAATGATCCAAAAAACCAAAAAAAAAAATTGTCCGGGCCAAATTGTGATGTAAGAAGAGAATATTCTCGGCCAGAAAATTCTCAGGGAGAATATTCTCGGGCAGAAAATTATTTTCGAGAATTTTCTATATTGTTTTTGCCAATTCACCTCGTATATTTTTTGCATCCCAAACATTATTATTCTTGAAGCTCGAATACCATGAAATTCTTTTTCGCTTTCACGCGCATTTAGATCAAATCCCCGAAAATCTAAGTAGTCGGGGCTGGGGAATCCCATGAACCACTAGCTAGGTGTTTACAGTGTCAGTATTTATAGTTTTGGTGCTATATTCACTTGCAAATATTTAGAATGGATCGAAGTAAAGCATAATTTACTAAAACACCTAAAACGCTCACTATACTACTCGCGAAGTCGATCGAAGTTCAGCGAGTACGAGAGTGTAGACAGGTTGTTCATGTGACTTTGCTGCGCCTCGGCCTACTTGCATTCTGTGGCGGTTTTTGAGACCAAGTTAAAGAAAAGTAAGTTCTTATCGCTCGGCGTGAGTATGTTCCTCACGAAGTAGAAGAGTGTGTAGTGACGGGTACTTCGGACTTAGGTGAACTTTCCCGAATACTCCGGTCAACTTACGCATCCGAGGCTACAAAAATTACCATCAAGCTGAAAATTGGCAGGACTGTTAAAAATACCATCATAAATGAAATCTAAAAAGTCCTCATAAATCCGACCCCTGCTAAAAATTTTACGCGGGGTGAAAGGTCACCAAATATGGTTTTTAGCGATTTTCAGCGAAACGGTAAGTTTTATGGTAAAATTAGTGCTAACAAAAAATGTAGATTAGATAATTATCTATAAAAAATGTCTTATTACTTTTTTCCTGGGAGCCACCGTTTTTGAGATATAACGATTCAAAAAGTGGTAATCGTCATATATGCGCACACGTTTCCACACCACCTTTGAGATAGTGTACTTAGTGCGTTTTTTTAACGTGGTTTCCCCAGTAGGCCTATTCCACGGATCTGTTATGATTCTGTTTAATTTAAAGCTATTTAATAATTGATATTGACAAGGGTTAAAAATGATTAAACTTTATATAAAGCGGTATAAATTAAAAAAAAAGGGAAATTTATCAAACTGGTTCATAATTTTCTAATACTTCTGCTTCCCTTGTTCTTCTTCTCATTGTTCTTCTTCCTCTTCTTCTTCTTCTTCTTCTTCTTGTTCTTCTTCTTCTTGTTCTTCTTCTTCTTGTTCATCCTGGGTGCAAGTAAATTGTCCCAATAATGACACATCGCATGGCTCCTCGATAGAATCAAATGAATCCTCAATTGTTGGTGATTCAACATTGGTTTTGACAATTAGTGCATGCTACCGAACAAAACAGTCCAACTTTTTTGCAACCACATTTAGCGCTACATCCCTTTTTACAGTTGCAAAAAATTGTGTTCAGGAGTTTTTCCGGCGCACGGGGGAGTAAAGTTTGAATTGGTTCTAATGAACTGTCGACTAATTTCCATCCCCAGTCTTTTGGATCTAGCTGATAACCAAGCTACACTTGAACTTGATAATATACCCGAAAAAGATGTTGATGGGCAGCCGCTGAGGTTGGAGGAAGACAAGATAACTGCACTTGTTTTTTGTTTCGAGTACTTTTTAAAAAACATGCATATCGAAACTTATCTAAGCACGTAGTTTTCTTAGGCGCTCCATACATAGAGAGAAGAAAACTAATTCCGTTGGAAATAACTTCTTGTGGAGTTGAATTAGTTTTTTAAAAACTTCAGCACATTCAAGTATTAAATCTTGTATTTCAAACATTTTAAAAACAGTCGTTTTACCCCTCCTGAAAAATGCAGATGTCGTATCACAGCCAGTTATTGCGTGTAAAAATAGTATATGATTTTGACATTTTGCAAAAGTAGATAAACTTTTCGATGAATATATTTCCGATTGGTGTTGAGCTTTTCCAGGTTTTAAAAAAAAGATAGTTTTTTCGATTGGAGTTCTACCAGTGAGTAATACGAGCAAGTCTACATCTTCACCTACAACAATAGTTGGATTTGTTAAATTGAATTGCTCTATGGCTGTTTCAATTATCATTACGTCAAATAACATGCGCAAATAAAACAATATTCTGACATTTTTGTTATAACAATGAAAATAACACGAAATACACGATAAAAAAAATATAGGTTTAACACGTATTTTCACTCCGGAGTAGTACTCAAGACTAATTAATACCTCGAGGGTGTCATCTACCTGAAGGATTTCGCCACCCAGGAAAATTACGGTATAATTTGCATAAGTATTTATTAGTACTTAGCAATAAACATTTTGCCTAGAAAGTTGTCTTTCATTATTATGTTCAAACCCTTCGGAGAAGAGAATAGGTAGGGTGATTCGATTAGCTGACGAACGTGTTTATTCCGACAAAACCCATCTTTGCAAATTGAACTAAGGCGCATAAATAAAAAGAATTATTATAAGTTAATACTTTGTCATTTGTTGTATTTTGTTGTGTATTTTTGTTGGGATTAAGCCGTAAAATTCAAATAATTCTTATTATTTTCGCGTTACATTCACTTTGTAAAGATTTTTTTGTTGGGACTGTAATATAATACAGCTTATGGATTGCATCCCTCGGTAGACCGCAAGCTGTATAGTAGAAACGTTATCATATTTATAAGCTTATATTATTATGTGTAATATAAGTTAAGTTGACCGTAGAATATTATGTTTACTTGTATTACAGCTTCAGTGATGTATATACCTGGTGTACTAATACATATATTATGACGATTAGAAGTCTTTCAACTGTTTGAATCGTTGTATCTCAAAAACAGTGCCTCTTAGGAAAAAAACTATTAAGATATTTTTTATAGATAATTATCTATTCTACATTTTTTGTTAAAGATAATTTTACGATAAAACTTACCGTTTCGCTGAAAATCGCTAAAAACCATATTTGGTGACCTTTGACCCCGCGTAAATTTTTTAGCAGGGGTCGGATTTATGAGGACTTTTTAGATTTTATTTATGATGGTATTTTGAACAATCCTGCCAATTTTCAGCTTGATGGTAATTATTGTAGCCTCACTCCTATTTTTGAGTCTAACTAGACCGGTCTAGAAGTAATTTTGCGAGAGTGTGGTGCTCGCTTTAAAAGGAATATATGGACTGTAAAATTAACAGTGTACAAGGTAAAACAAGTACTTTTGCAACTTTTATGATAGGCAACACTTAAAAAATGCAACAAATGACAAAACATTTAGTAAAATGTGTTAAATGTCCAGTGGGAGCGAGACAATTACTTAAAAAGGATAAAAAAACCATTCATCAACTGCTTTTCAGCAAACACAGTTGTTAGATTCGTCCAATGACGGTAAACATGCCTTCATCCAGTACATCGACTGAAAGAAGTTTCAGTACTTATGGTTTTATCCACTTCTCTAAAAGAAACTGGCTTACTGGTGAACTTATGGTGATAAGGTAACTTTTATTGCTCAAAATTTAAAATTGTTAGACGTAGACCAATCCATGACTGAGCTGGCGACTAGTGGAAAACAAAATCCCACAACTTCTCATCAGTACATTGAAATGCAGAATGTCGATGACCAGGATGAGCTAATTATAGAAATAGATTCTGAATCTGAGGCCTCATCTTTTTCTGATTGGCTCACCACATTCAGTATTTGCTGTTAAGAAAATTTCATTATTTTTTGTCAAATAAATTTTTTTTCTGTTGTTTTTGTATTTTCTTATACAGTGCGTCCGTAAAGTAACGGATAAATTCACTATTTTGTAAACCGGTGATTTTAGGAAAAAATCCCGAAACAGGTCGATTTTTGTTTTTAAATTAAAATTTTTTGGCCGTAATCGATGATTTTTTAAAATGAGAATAGGGATCATGTGATAGCTCATTTGAAAGGGCATTCAATTCTCTATTCAGTAATATAAACATTGTCATAATTATTTATATAGGGTGGCCTTCTTTTTTTAATTAAATTAATTGACACAAAAATATGAATTTAAGCATGTAATTTATTTAATTTTATGTTCATTTTACTGCTGTCAGAAAACAGAAAAAAAATTTATTTGAAAAATTAACATTGATTTTGGCTTAAACGAAGTGTTCAAACTGCTTTAGAGGCATGTGGGTGGTAGCTTTAACATTGAATTTAAGCGAAAAACAATATTTATTGTCAAATAATTTTTTTTCTTGTTTTCTGACAACAGTAATACGTATTTTGAATGAAATAAATTACATACATTCATCTTTTTGTCTCGATTATTTTAATTAAAAAAATTTTTTTGTACACCCTGTATAAATAATTATGTTAAGGTTTATATTACTAAATAGATAATTGAATGTCCTTTCAAATGAGCTTTCACATGACCCCTATTCTCATTAAAAAAATCATCAATTACGTCATCACGCCCAGATGGATGACGTCACTAGTATGATATATATGCCAAAAAATCGTAATTTAAAAATAAAAATCGACCTGTTTCTGGATTTTTCATTAAAGTCGCCGGTTTACAAAATAATGAATTTATGCGTTACTTTATGGACGCACTGTATATAAAGAACACTGTTATTTCGTCTCATAATTTTGTATATAATTTAGTGATTTTTAATATTCTATTTCATCTTTAACAATGTCCATAAGCGCGTCATAAGGTTCATTCTCAGACAATTCTCCATATCGAGAATATTCTCGGGAATATTCTCCGATTTTGCATTCTCGAGAATTTTCCAACACTAGGGCCAAAAACAAAGATTTTTGCAATTTGATTAAAAAAAATTGTTAAAAAAACTTTGGCCCACTTTTCACGTGGGCGACTTCTTGAAGCTTATTCTGGGATGTCTCACGAATGTAATTATGCAAATGTTTTCGTCTTGTCTAAAGACGATACATAAAAACGAAAAATGAAAAATGGGAAATGTAAATACAGCTTTTCTAAGTAAACGCGGAACATTGAGTAATTTAACTATGGAAATAATGCTAGACAATTATTTGTTTAAGAATTTTACAAGAATGTCAAAAAGTGATTTCGAACTATTAATAAATAAATGATAGGGCCAAGAATAGAGAAGAAAGATCAAACATGAGAACGCAATACCAATCTCAACAAGATTCGCAATTGTTATTTATATAATATATTAACAGTTTTAGTTTAATATATTTATTCAGGGTGCACTACTCTTCCATTTGTCTCACAGTTCCAGAAGTATGCCAAGTTCCACAACTCTGGACGTCAATGTACTGCATTAATAAACCTTATTGTGATTTCATGTGACCACATATTCATCTTTTCTTTGTATGTTTCGACAAAACCAAATTAAATTTCAACAGAGTACAGGAAATAAAAAAGAAATACAGAGCAACATGCAACATTTTCCACAGCAGTTCGACTTTATCGGCAACGCATCAGGCACTGCATTAGTGTTCAAATACCAGTAAGATTTCGGCCACATGGCTCAGCCAAACAGCGATATTTTCATTAGATGGCTGTAATGTTGCCAGAAACATACCAAATATATATTTTCGGCAACATATTGCTTCAAAAACTAGCCCGTCTAAATGCCCCTTTAGACATAGACCAATCCATGACTGAGCTGACAACTCGTGAAAAATAAAATCCCACAACTTCTCATCTGTACATGGAAATGCAGAATGTAGATGACCAGGATGAGCTAATGATAGAAATATATTCTGAACCTGAGGCCTCATGTTTTTCTGATTAAATTTTTTCCGACACACACAGTTGTTGTCACATCTAGGTGTCTTTCTGTACACTATTATTATACCTACATAAAATTGTAAATTTTGGTTGATAAATTGAATTGAATTGAAAATCACCACATCCATTACCATTATTTGTTGCTAAGAAGCTTTCATTTTTTTATCAAATACATTTTGTGTTCTCTGTTGTTTTTGTATACAATTTCATGATTTTTAATACCCTATTTTCATCTTCAACAATATTCCTAAGTGCGTCATAGGGTTCATTCTCACAAAATTCTCCATATTGAGAATATTCTCGAGAATATTCTCTGATTTTTCATTCTCGAGAATTTTCCAACACTAAACACAACTAAAGGAAGTAGAAAATCAAGTAAAAGCTGATTCTCCCTTTTATTGCTAAGACAAGTTTTTTAACCAAAAAGGTTTTATTCTTTTTTAAATGAAAGCAGTGAACAAAAAAAAAACAAAGCAGAAATAATATTGGGACTAAATGCTTGTACTTGGTGACATCCATTGTTTTCCAACGGTTAAAAAGTGAACATTGCGCCACTAATTTTCAACTTTTTTAAAAATAATTCGAGTTTTATTCTTTGTTTACATTATGGTAGGTGAGCAAAGTATGCTAAATGTGCAGTCACTCGAGAGCTTTGGGGACCTATTGGGTTGTGAAGAGTAGGTCCTAAAACCAAAAAAAGTTAAGTGAAGTTTTCCATTTTAGTGGGCGCTTGCCAATTTTTAATTTAATTTTCCATTTCCAACAATCGTTTTTTCCGATTATAGCGACATCTATCCATAATTCGAAAAAATGTTTCGAATAAATGTTACTTATTTTTACGTAAGGAATCCAAAACTGCCATAAAAAATGAGGGTTTCTATTTAAGATTTTAAAGTAACCCCCCACCCCACATCCATGGGGGTTCGTGTTTGGTGACATTCGACAGATTTTTGAAAAATATTGAATAAGTGTATTTTACAGTTTTTTGATCTGATGTTGATTTCGCGAGATATCGCGGGATTCGTATTTAAAATATTAAATTTACCCCCCACTTTTCTCCGTAGGAAGTCGTGTTTGGTATTATTCGATAGATTTTTAAAAAATATTGAGCACATATTTTTTAGTTTTTCGATCTGTCATTCATTTCGCGAAATATTCGCTTTTTTCTTGTGAAATTTTGGGACTCACCCATTTTCTTACGCCCGGCTCAAATCGTCAGATTTTTTAAATATACACTCTTTTGCATGTATTTAACTTACCTTATCTTAATCTGACAATTTCGAGTTTTTTTAAGGATAGATTTTTTTTCGGGTCCCCCTTAACGAACTCCCCTGTGTTAAGAACCAATATATGGTAGAGGTACATTTGTAGGGTACCAGGTTTCTCCCCATATGATAATCTGACGCGCTCGAGTAACTGCAAAAATCCCCGCTTGGGCTCCCCTACCATTAGATCATATTATCAATAAATTTTTCTATTATTCCGTTTATTTTTAATACCTCTCAACAAATTGTTGTTGTTGTAAACAGTCTTGTAACTTTAAAATTGGTTTTTCTCAAAATCATGGATGTCTTGATGACATCCATGATTTTCTCCCGACACCCTTCACACTCTTGTTCTTCATACGGGAGCAGTCTCACAATATGGGCTATATTATACCTTTTAAACGTACCCTGTACTTGAACCATTCATAAGGAACTGTTTTTTACCTTCAGCGAGGTAATTATTTGATTTTGACTGATTGTATCCGTATAGTAAAAAAATACTTTATGACTCATTGGATTTTTTATAGATGTAAAAGAACTGTCTTTGGAAATCACCTTGACATAAAAAATATCTGGTATTTGATAGTTGTAATTAACTGGTGGTTTGATCAAATTGTTGCTAAAAAATTTGTGGTTTTTATCGATAATCGATGATATTATAAACATGTGTCTTTTGTTTTAAATATAAACAGATGGATTATTATTTTCCACAGAGTTCTAGGTAAAGTTATACTACGTATATTTCTGAATAAATGTTTAAACATTTAATACTAGACCAGTATTCCAGACTAATAAGGATTTTCTCGGGACACTCAAAGATCCAGGTAGCTGACTACTTTTTTAGTTATTGTAGACCTATAGGAAGAAAACCTACCTGTTTCCTGCCTAGAGTTCGCGTCCGTTTTTAATTATTAGCAATTTAGAGCAAAAATCGCGATTTTTTCGATTTTTTGCACTCCATTCAAAAGCTAAATAGTTGACATAAAATTACAAAATTCAGTTTTTTAGAACATTGAAAAACTTTCAAAATGCTGATTTTCGAAATTTAAAAAGTTAATTTGTTGCTATGCAAACTGCAAAATAAGTGAAAATCGTTATTTGTTAATAACTTTTACTAAAACTACCTTAGAACTTTTGTGTTTCACCAAAAGTTGGGTATTGGCGTACTTAACAAACCTTTAAAATTTGAGACCGATCAATTAATTAGTTTAAGAGTTATTCTATTTGTTTATCCCAGAGACCTTTATTTTGCAATAAGATAAGACAAAAAATAATGAAGATAGGGTAATTCTAAGTATGCCAAATGAAAGTAGAAGAGTGATAGTATCAAAATGTATTAAAAAAAGATAAACAAAATAATTAATAAAGTCAAAAATCCTAATGCCAAATTTTTGAAATTTTGTAGTTTATAAACATTTCGAATAACTTTAAAAATGTTGTCCGTAGAAACAATCTTTTTATATATTCGAAGAGATAGTATTTTAACACGAATTTTCAAATAAAATAATTTAGCCTGGGTTCATTTGGGACAAAGTTAGCCATATGTTTTTTTAATTCACAGCTAATTTGTTTATAATAAATAAAGAATCTCATTAATGCCATTTTAAAGAATGGGATTTGTATTTTTTCTTAAAAAATTTGCACAAACATTGTACCTTCACCTCTACGATTTTTCAAAAATGTAGTTCAAACGATTACTAGGGTTCCCTACAAATCCACCGAGTTAAAATACCGAAAAAGCAATTTCAAACGAATATAATTTTATGTATCTCCGGATCAACTCAATGGATTTTTATCTTTCTTTTTTAATTTGTATGTAATTTCTACGTACATTACAAATATGCAATTTGTTTATAAATTTATTAATTAACAAACAGTCTAATTTGTTTAAACAATTCTTGAAAATCTATTTTTTTAATCATAGTAGCATTAATGATCATAGAAAAAGTTATAGTAGACTTTAATAAATAAATGATTTTTATTAGAGAAGTAATTATTTATTGAAGCTAATTTATTTATTAAAGTGTACCTTAACTTTTTTTATGGTTAATAAAGATAGTATGATTAAAATCATGGATTTTTGGGAAACAATTATTTTTTCAATAATTGTTTAAACAAATTTGAGTGTTTATTAATTAATAAATGTCTAGACAAATTGCATATTTGTAATGTACAGAAAAATTACTTACAAATTAAAACAAGAACGATCAAAACATATGCAGTAGATCCCGAGATATAGAAAATGATAGTAGTTTTAAGTTACTCTTTTTAGTTTTTAAACTCGTGCATTGGTCGGCTCCCAGCTCCCCCTTCACTTACCACGGCTAGTCACCAATTGAACTATATTTTTAAAAATTCGTGTAAAATACCAGCTTTTCTAATATGTAAAATGATTTTTTTACGGACAATATTTTTAAAGTTATTCTAGTTTATAAACTACAAAATTTTACAAATTTGACATTAGGATTTTTGACTATATTAGATAATTTTTTTTATCTTTTTTTAATACATTTTGATAGCATCAGTTTTCTACTTTCATTTGGCATACGCAGAATTGACCTATCTTCATTATTTTCTGTCTTATGTTATTGCAAAATAAATGTCTCTGGGATAAACAATTAGAATAACTCTTAAATTAATTAATGGATTTTACCCTCAAATTTTGAGGGTTTGTTAAGTACCCCAATACCCAACTTTGGGTGAAACACAAAAGTTCTAAGGTAGTTTTAGTAAAAGTTATTAACAAATAACGATTTTCACTTATTTTGCAGTTTGCGTAGCAACAAATTAACTTTTTAAATTTCAAAAATCAGCATTTTGAAAGTTTTTCAATGTTCTAAAAAACTGAATTTTGTAATTTTATGTCAACTATTTAGCTTTTGAATGGAGTGCAAAAAATCGAAAAAATCGCGATTTTTGCACTAAATTGCTAATAATTAAAAAACGGACGCGAACTCTAGACAGGAAACAGGTAGGTTTTTTTCCTATAGGTCTACAATAATTAAAAACGTAGTCAGCTACCTGGATCTTTGAGTGTCCCGAACATGGTCTATTTCTAGCTTATTACCCTGAAGTACAGGGCATTTATCACAAAATAAATCGATTTTAAAATACAGCACCTAGAGACTTATATATTACAGCACCTAGAGATATATTTTCGTGTATAATGTATTTACATTGCAAAATTAATGAATTCAATAAATTTAAATTTAACCATGTTTATTCAACAAGATTCAGAGACAATCACTTTATGCTTCCACAACATCGTTCTGTATTGTTGGAAGGTAGCACACATTATGCAGCCATAAGTTTCTTTAACAAATTGCCAATAGATATACGCATGAATTTACATCAGCCAAACTTTCGGAGGTGTGTACATCAATACATTTGTGAGCTAGAGCCATGCTCTAAAAATATCTTTTAAGTATGTGTTGTCATATTTATTAATTTATATACTTTTTTATATACTTTTTGTATTTACAATTTATATACTTTTTGTATAAACTTTGACTTGTCTCATACATGTACTTTGTACAATGTCGCATGTGATGAATAAATTTGACTTGACTTGACTTGCAACTTTTTGCATTTAATATGTGGAAATGCATAATTGCATATAACATGCATCCAAAATCGCATAATCATGTCAAAATCATTATGTTTAAGGCCAGATTTTGTTATTCGGGGGTTTTTGGGGTCACTGAAAATGAATACGCAATTAAAACCGATCCCCGGATCACCTGGAGCCCAGGGTTACTGCTAGAGCACGCCATAAAAAAATATTTGGTATTTGATAGTTGTAATTAACTGTTGGTTTGATGGAATTGTTGCTATAAAATTGTGGTTTTTATCGATAATTAATCGATGATACACATGTGTCTTTTGTTGGATAAAAATAAAACATATAAACAGATGGATTCATATTTTCCACTGAGTTCTAGGTAAAGTTATACTACGTATATTTCTGAATAAACGTTTAAAAAGTTAATACAAACTAGAACAGGGCATTTATCACAAAATAAACCGATTTTAAAATACAGCACCTAGAGACTTGCAACTTTTTGCATTTCTTTTAGGATGACGTCAGAAAAAAAGAATAGAAAAATGGGTGAAAATGCATAATTTCATTTTAAAATGCATAACATGCTTCCAAAATTGCATAAACATGTAAAAATCAGTATGTTTAGGGCCAGATTTTGTTATTCGGGGGGTTTTTGGGGTCACTGAAAATGAATACGCAATCAGAACCGATCCCTGCAGACCCAGGGGCCCAGGGTTACTGCTAGAGCACATCATAAAAAATATTTGGTATTTGATAGTCGTAATTAACTGTTGGTTTGGTCAAATTGTTGCTATAAAATTTGTGGTTTTTATCGATAATCGATGGTATACATGTGTCTTTTGTTTTAAATATAAACAGATGGATCATTATTTTCCACTGAGTTCTAGGTAAAGTTATACTACGTATATTTCTGAATAAAACGTTTAAAAAGTTAATACCTATAGTAAGCAAAACTATGTAAACTTGCATGCACACAAATCGGTCCACTTCAAAATTTGGTCTTTTTGATGTCTCGAATTTCGTAAACCTGTTGTCTGATTTAAGTGATTTTTTTAAATATGTTATAGCCTGATTCTTTAACAATATCGATGTAATAATATTGTTGCTAAACAGGTAAATTTTCATTCTCTACCGGGTGTACGTATCAAACTGTGTTTTTTTCTGAAAGTTCGCATCAGCCTATAGAATATTCTAGCATTTATAAAATACTGAAATTAAAACCTAACTATAGCCTCAGGTGTTCTTAACATTCTGTTTTTTTATTCATTCGCTTATGTTGGATAATAAAAAAGTTATTTTCTTAACAACTAGCCATGTTCTTCAGCCATCAGTACAGGGTATTTCTAAATAAGTGCGACAAACTTTAAGGGGTAATTCTGAATGAAAAAATAATGACAGTTTGCTTGATAATCGCAATGTCGCGATATCCGCAAATGCTTCGTTTCCGAGATACGGGATGTTGAATTTTTTTCTTACAAACTGATGATTTATTTATTGCTTTAAAACCGGTTAAGATATACAAATGAAATTTGGTGGGTTTTAAGGCGTGGTTATTGTACACTTTTGACATACAATTAAGAATTTTATATTCTCTCACTCTACTCAAAAAACTTATAAATTGACATTGACAAATGAGATGAAAATGGGGTTATTCGGTTATTTATAGTCGATCGTCAGAGTAATTAAAAACTGAGTGGGAATATAGACATTCTTAGTCGATATTTGATCTTGTGTTTGCAACGGGTTTAAAGTTAAATGAAATTAAATTAGATAGAGGAACATAAAGTCTAAACACAGATAGGGTTAATAATATTGAAACTCCACAAACCGCGTGACTAGATACAGTGCTAACAAAAGTTTCGAGGACTTTTAGTAGCAAAATTTTAACGCTACCTTACAAGTACTCGTAAATGACGTTATATCACATATATGTGATGATGGTCATTCAAAAATTAAAATTGACATGTTTTAAGATTTTTTGAATGCAGTTTCTTTCTGAAATAATGAATGTATTCCATAATTTTGCATCACGCCGTATATTTCAGGTGAATGTTCTATAAAAATATCTCCGCGTATCACATTTTTAAAGGCCAAAGGTTTGAAGATAAGACAAATTGACTGTTACTAACAATTTTAGCAACCCGTCTATTTCGACAAAAAAAATACACAATACAGCGCCCTTCAAAGACAAATCGGCGTGGTATCGTGCTAAGCACAACCAACGCGCTTAACTTAATCCACATTAGTAAAGCAACTCGTACGGTCACAGCATCGAACCGATAATACCCAAACGTGGTTTACGTCGTTGATTTTAATTGTTGCAGTGGTGCAATCGGGTCTGTATCCTTGTTGGATCGAAAGTAAAAAAGTTGAAAGTGTTGATAGACATGAAAATAAATAGAGTGAATTATTACATAGGCCGAAACTGGTAAGTTCACATAAATCTGTACAACTTTTTAATGTATAGCAAAAAATGTAAATTTTAACTTGAATATTCCCAATAAATAATTTTAACAAACATTAATATGGTTAGTCCAGGGCGCATCTGTTTTAAGATGGACGTTGAGAGGTGACTCATATTTTTTTGCAAAAATGGCTTGGAATTAACTCATAGTAATAATTGAATTATTCTCCCACTCAAAAAGGTCCGGAACATTGTTTAAATAATCAAAATGTCAAAAAATGAAGGAAAAATTAGATTTTTTTCTTCGTTTTTCGATTATAACTTTAAAAGTATTCAGTTCAGAGAAAAGTTGCACCAACATAAAAGTTGCGTAATTAAATTTCCTACAATATAGGATTAGTTAAATTTTTTAAAAATTTTCACCCTTGTTGCAAAATAGCAATAATTGCGAAAAACCCATAAAAAACAAGTATTCGCATTTTACGTTTTTCAACCATTTGATATAATAAAATATGATTTCAACTTTATGATATAATAAAATAATACTGTAAATCTCATTGAATTCGGTTCAACAGATTTTGCACAATAAATTTTGCAATCCAGCATTTTCAAAAAAAAATCATTTTTTCAAAATGTTGCAGGACTGAAAATAAAGCAGATAGCAAGTTGAAATTTTTTTTACATATAGAAGAATACTATACATTTCATTTGCAATTTGGAAAATTAAAATCGGTTAACAACCACGGCGTCAGGATTATTTTTAAATAATCATTAATTTTTGGTGCTACGCGCAGAACAGCGGTGTTCGATTCACATAAGTTGATTTCCACCAAAATTTCTTCCAATTTATCTAATATATTATTTTCTTACTCTATATTTTGTTGTATTTTAATATTTTAATTCCACAAAAATCAAACTAATTTCATTATTGTTTGTGAAATATTGTTTAAACAATTGCATATGTTTAAAAATAATAAACTTTTATTCTCTACGTTAAAATATATGAAAAAAGAAGGTTTTTGCTAAAAAAGTGTTATTTTATTTTGCAAAATATATTTAACCGATCTTAATTAAATTTACAGTAATGTTTTATTATATAATAAAGTTTTTCTGGGTGAAATATGAAGGTCCTAATAGACCTGGATCCCGCGTACCAAAAAAAAGTTGATTAATAGCAAGCTGAAAATTTGGTAATAGCTTAACGGAGTCTAGTCGGACAAACTTTGATGTATGGGAACACTGGAACAGGGGAAGTTTTAATTGTGGAACAGGTTAAAAATTTGGAACGTCAGATTCATGTCGGACAGAACTTCCAATTGATTTGTTACCATTTCATTAAACTCTCATGCAAAAATCAGACCAACTGGGCATTTTAATGAGTGGAATACGGAGAACATGTCAAATGACAGGAATTATGTTGGTTAGTAATAGCGGTATGGTTTTTGCATGAGAGTTTAATGAAAGGGTAACAAATCAATTGGAAGTTCTGTCCGACAAAATACATGGAACGTTTTCGTAATCTGACGTTCCAAATTTTTAACCTGTTCCACAATTAAAATTTCCCCTATTCCAGTGTTCCCATACATCAAAATTTGTCCGACTAGACATCGTTAAGCTATTAACAAATTTTCAGCTTGTTATTAATCAACTTTTTTTTGGTACGCGGGATCCAGGTCTATAAGTGTAGCATAAATGGTTGAAAAACGTAAAATGCAAATACTTGTTTTTTATGTTTTTTTTTGCAATTATTGCTATTTTGCAACAAGGGTGACAATTTTTAAAAAATTTAACTAATCCTGTTCCTGTATTGTAGGAAATATAATTACGTAACTTTTATGTCAATGCTTTTGACTTAGGAAATGAATACTTTTAAAGTTATAATCAAAAAACGAAGAAAAAAATCGAATTTTTCCTTAATTTTTTGAGATTTTGAATTATTTATACAATGTTCCGGACCTTTTTGAGTGGGAGGGTAAGTCAAATATTATTTTATGAGTTATTTTCAAGCAATTTCTGCACAAAAATATTAGTCACCTCTCAACATCCAAATAATGTACTAATATTTTTACAGATGCGCCCTGGTCTAGGTGTCATATCATTGTATCAGGTGTGTGTGTGTGTGTGTGTGTGTGTGTGTGTGTGTGTGTGTGTGTGTGTGTGTGTGTGTGTGTGTGTGTGTGTGTGTGTGTGTGTGTGTGTGTGTGTGTGTGTGTGTGTGTGTGTGTGTGTGTGTGTGTGTGTGTGTGTGTGTGTGTGTGTGTGTGTGTGTGTGTGTGTGTGTGTGTGTGTGTGTGTGTGTGTGTGTGTGTGTGTGTGTGTGTGTGTGTGTGTGTGTGTGTGTGTGTGTGTGTGTGTGTGTGTGTGTGTGTGTGTGTGTGTGTGTGTGTGTGTGTGTGTGTGTGTGTGTGTGTGTGTGTGTGTGTGTGTGTGTGTGTGTGTGTGTGTGTGTGTGTGTGTGTGTGTGTGTGTGTGTGTGTGTGTGTGTGTGTGTGTGTGTGTGTGTGTGTGTGTGTGTGTGTGTGTGTGTGTGTGTGTGTGTGTGTGTGTGTGTGTGTGTGTGTGTGTGTGTGTGTGTGTGTGTGTGTGTGTGTGTGTGTGTGTGTGTGTGTGTGTGTGTGTGTGTGTGTGTGTGTGTGTGTGTGTGTGTGTGTGTGTGTGTGTGTGTGTGTGTGTGTGTGTGTGTGTGTGTGTGTGTGTGTGTGTGTGTGTGTGTGTGTGTGTGTGTGTGTGTGTGTGTGTGTGTGTGTGTGTGTGTGTGTGTGTGTGTGTGTGTGTGTGTGTGTGTGTGTGTGTGTGTGTGTGTGTGTGTGTGTGTGTGTGTGTGTGTGTGTGTGTGTGTGTGTGTGTGTGTGTGTGTGTGTGTGTGTGTGTGTGTGTGTGTGTGTGTGTGTGTGTGTGTGTGTGTGTGTGTGTGTGTGTGTGTGTGTGTGTGTGTGTGTGTGTGTGTGTGTGTGTGTGTGTGTGTGTGTGTGTGTGTGTGTGTGTGTGTGTGTGTGTGTGTGTGTGTGTGTGTGTGTGTGTGTGTGTGTGTGTGTGTGTGTGTGTGTGTGTGTGTGTGTGTGTGTGTGTGTGTGTGTGTGTGTGTGTGTGTGTGTGTGTGTGTGTGTGTGTGTGTGTGTGTGTGTGTGTGTGTGTGTGTGTGTGTGTGTGTGTGTGTGTGTGTGTGTGTGTGTGTGTGTGTGTGTGTGTGTGTGTGTGTGTGTGTGTGTGTGTGTGTGTGTGTGTGTGTGTGTGTGTGTGTGTGTGTGTGTGTGTGTGTGTGTGTGTGTGTGTGTGTGTGTGTGTGTGTGTGTGTGTGTGTGTGTGTGTGTGTGTGTGTGTGTGTGTGTGTGTGTGTGTGTGTGTGTGTGTGTGTGTGTGTGTGTGTGTGTGTGTGTGTGTGTGTGTGTGTGTGTGTGTGTGTGTGTGTGTGTGTGTGTGTGTGTGTGTGTGTGTGTGTGTGTGTGTGTGTGTGTGTGTGTGTGTGTGTGTGTGTGTGTGTGTGTGTGTGTGTGTGTGTGTGTGTGTGTGTGTGTGTGTGTGTGTGTGTGTGTGTGTGTGTGTGTGTGTGTGTGTGTGTGTGTGTGTGTGTGTGTGTGTGTGTGTGTGTGTGTGTGTGTGTGTGTGTGTGTGTGTGTGTGTGTGTGTGTGTGTGTGTGTGTGTGTGTGTGTGTGTGTGTGTGTGTGTGTGTGTGTGTGTGTGTGTGTGTGTGTGTGTGTGTGTGTGTGTGTGTGTGTGTGTGTGTGTGTGTGTGTGTGTGTGTGTGTGTGTGTGTGTGTGTGTGTGTGTGTGTGTGTGTGTGTGTGTGTGTGTGTGTGTGTGTGTGTGTGTGTGTGTGTGTGTGTGTGTGTGTGTGTGTGTGTGTGTGTGTGTGTGTGTGTGTGTGTGTGTGTGTGTGTGTGTGTGTGTGTGTGTGTGTGTGTGTGTGTGTGTGTGTGTGTGTGTGTGTGTGTGTGTGTGTGTGTGTGTGTGTGTGTGTGTGTGTGTGTGTGTGTGTGTGTGTGTGTGTGTGTGTGTGTGTGTGTGTGTGTGTGTGTGTGTGTGTGTGTGTGTGTGTGTGTGTGTGTGTGTGTGTGTGTGTGTGTGTGTGTGTGTGTGTGTGTGTGTGTGAAAAAATGGCTTGGATGCGGGTCCGTTAGCCACAGATTTTTATTTTATTTTTACCTCAATTTATTAGTTTTGTTATATTCCCACCTATCTGACTCAAATGACTATATTTGTTTCTTTCAAGTAGTTTATGAGTAATTTAAATATTTCCATTTTATGACAACTTAGTAGATATTCTATACTAATTGGAAAATGAACTTGTGTTTGTCGTAAATTGTAATACAATTGATTTATATATCTCTCGTTAATTTTGCATTCAAAGAAAATATGTCATATCATTGGATAATATTATTAAAGAGAAAAGTTCACAATTAATTGGAACATAAAACTTTTATTTTCTACATCCGTGTTAAAAATGCAATTTTTAGCACTCCATACGAGCGTTAAAAATGCTACTTTAAGGCACTAGTGCTTTAAAATATTTTTAAGGCACTGCAGTTCGTATTGAGCGTTTAGAAAATTTTGATGTAATGTCAAAAAATAAAAAATGGAATGTCAGTCACGTTCAAGTAAAAGTTTTTGTAGATATTGTCCTGTAATTACGTTTGTAGAAAAAATATTGTATGATATGCGTGTTAAAAGAGTACATTTTAAAGGCACTCATGTGAATTGCAGAACTCGCTATCGCTCATTCTGCAAACTTTCACATGCGTGCCTTAAACGTGTACTTTTAACACTTATATCATAAGGTCACTTATCCTGAACATCCTGAATTATCCTGAACAAACATCCTGAATCACTTCAGGATGTTTAATGACGGTATGCGTCAGTCGCAAATCTTGTGCTTAATTTTTGTATTTAACAGAATCTAAAAAAAATCTACTTTTTGCGCATATGTCTCGAGAGATATTGCTCCTACAAAAAATTATGAGGTAAAAGTTTTGTTTTTCAATTTTACATAATATTTGACTAGCTATAAATTGAACATTTGATATGTATTTATTGTCTAATGAAGTTATTATCTAAAAGTTTTTATTGCTCAAAATAAGCTTTCCATCTTACTTTAAATAATCGAAAAGAACTCTTTCACATACAAAGAAGGGCTCCAGCTTTCAAGTGCACTTTAAAGAATTTGTCAACTAGGAAAGCCTAGGAAATTGTTTAAAGTTATGGTGGTGTGGGTAGCCACTACACAACACGCCAATTCACTTTTTGCTCGGCGCACTGAGGGCAACCTCGACCACCAAACTTAAAAAAATTCTCTAGGCTCTCCTATTTATACAGGGTGTTTCATTGGGAAAGTAACATACGTTAACTGTAGAAAGAGGACACTTAGGCGACCTCAAAAATACCATACTTAATGGATTCCATTAATAACAAAGATACTGGGTGTTTTATCTATTTTGCCATTTTCTTAATTGGTTCATAACTTTTTAACCACACTGTATATTTATTTTATATTTCACACGCAAATATCATTTAAGGTGTACAATAAATTAATTTATTTAGAATTGTAAAAAATCCAGATCTGGATTAAAAAATATTGGAAAAATGTTCCGACCCCAAAACAACACCCTGTACATTTTAAATTTAAACAAAAAAATTTTTTTAAAATGGATTTTTCAGTTGAAAAGAGGATGAAAAACTACATTCAGTGGTATAATTTGAATTTTCGGCAAAATGATTTTTCTGGTGAAATTTTGAATTTGAATTCGGAAATTAAGTGAATTGCCAGAGCTCTAAGTAGAAAAAAATTGAAATACAGCTTACAACTTGTCAACCTCACTGTATATTGATTTTATATTTAATACGCGAATATTCTTTTAGGTGTCCAATCAATTAATTTATTTACAATTATAAAAAATCCAGGTCCGGTTTAAAAAATATTGTGTAAATATTCCGACCCCAAAAAACACCTCGTATATTAATTTTCTTTAAAATGGATTTCGCATCTGAAAGGAGGATGAAAAACAAAATTAGTGGTATACTTTGAATTTTCGACAAAATGATTTTTCTGGTAAAATTTTGAATTTGAATTCTGAAATTATGTCAATTGCGAGAGCTCTTGTAGAAAAAATTAAAATGCGACTTAATTTTAATTAATACCATTATTTAATCTAAATTGGTAAAATGTTAATATTTTAGTGATTTTTTATGTGTAAAAAATAGTTTTTGGCGAATATTCATCTTTAAATAATGAATAAATAATAAAGGGTCAATAAAGAATACATCACTTTAATCAACAAAATAGCTAAAAATTATAACAAAACAGCGAAAATTTGCAACATAATCACTATTCAAAACTAAAGTACTTATTCAAAATTACCACCATCAAAAATTATTTTTTTTATACGTAGGTACGGTAAATTTCTGTAGTTAGGTCCCTAGCGTCATGTGTACTGTGTATTGTGTGTGTTGAGTAAGTGTCTTGTTACATTGCAAAGTCGACGTCATTGTCTTTGCAAAGAGACGCTAATTGTATCCGAACGTCTGCGGTCCCTCCGGTGAGTACCGATCCCACAAGGACAGAAACTATTTTCATTTATTAATTTATAATAAACGAAAAATTTCTGACCCTGGTGAGATTCGAACTCACGACCATTCGGACCTTTCGATCCAAAGGTAGGCACTCTTACCACTGAGCCACAGAGGGGGTCATCAAAAATTATTGTTATTTGTGCAAGTATTAATAGTTTGCCAATTTAGATTAAATAATGGTATTAATTAAAATTAAGTCATATTTTAATTTATTTTACTTTGAGCTTCGCAATTCGTATAATTTCAGAATTCAAATTAAAATTTTTACCAGAAAAATCATTTTGCCGAAAATTCAAAGTATACCACTAATTTTGTTTTTCATCCTCTTTTCAAATGCAAAATCCATTTAAAAAAAAATAATATACAAGGTGTTTTTTTGTGTTGGAACATTTATACAATATTTTTGAATCCGGACCTGGATTTTTTATAATTGTAATTAAATTAATTGACGATACCTAAAAGAACATTCGCGTGTTAAATATAAAATCAATATACAGTGTGGTTGACAAGTTGGAAGCTGTATTTCAATTATTTTCTACTTGGAGCTCTCGCAATTTACTTAATTTCAGAATTCAAATTCCAAATTTCACCAGAAAAATCATTTTGCCGAAAATTCAAAGTATATCACAGAATTTAGTTTTTTTAGCCTCTTTTCAACTGAAAAATCCATTTTAAAAAAAATTAATGTACAGGGTGTTTTTTTGGGGTCGGAACATTTATCCAATATTTTTTAAGCCGGACCTGGATTGTTTACAATTGTAAATAAATTAATTTATTGTACGCCTTAAATGCTATTTGCGTGCCAAATATAAAATAAATATACAGTGTGGTCAACAAGTTATGAACCAATTAAGAAAATGGCAAAATAGATAAAACACCAGCATCTATCTTTGTTATTAATGGTGTAAGACCCATTAAGTATGGTATTTTTGAGACCGCCTAAGTATCCTCTTTCTACAGTTAACGTATGTTACTTTACCAATGAAACACCCTGTATTAGTTGACCGATTTCAATTTTTCAAAGTGCGTTTAAAACCTTGAGATTTTCTATATACAGGGTGTCCAGAAACTGTACCGACCAACGAAAATAGGAGATTCCTCCGATAATTTTAACATAATATAACCCAATTCACTTAGACCGAAAATGCTTCCTAAGGGAGCTAGAGCTCTTTGAAGATGGCGTCTTGTAATTAGTTTTTCTTAAAAACCCCCAGAATGCTTCTATTTAGAAAAACGAAAATTATTGGTATTGGTACACATATTTATCATCCAGAGATAAATCGATTCCATTCATTGTGCACTGTGGATTTCTAGTACCGGTCATAGGCGCCCGTTTTGGGTAAGCCAACGGTTGTTTTATCCCACAACTTTTTTGTATTTAATTTTTAAGGCTTTTTGACTATGGATTATTAAATTGTGAGATATTCTCGTCACTTGCTTTAAGTCCATAGGATTCTAGAAGAGATTCCACCATATTCTAGAAAAATCGATTTGAAAATTTTTTGTTTTTTTGAATTAAAAAAAAAAATTAAAAAAAAAACTATTTAGAAAAACTAAAACTGGTACGTTTATTTATATTCCAGAGATGAATCGATTTCATTAATTATAAATTTCTAGTACAATCATATGCGTCCGTTTTGGGTAGGTCAACGGTTATTTTATCGCATAATTTTTGTCTTGTATTTTTAAGCATTTTTGACACCCGTGTTGAGCTGCCCCCCCCCCCCACTTGCAAAAATCAAAAAACAAATAGCCCTGATTTATGAGCTATTTATGAGCTCTCATATTCCACAAACTAAAAATTTTGAGCTCGTTCCACTGAGCAGGAATTTGATACTTTAGTGTATTAGGGGGGGCTGAGTCAGCCCCCCCACTACTTAAAAATAGGAATATTGAATCGGTTTTTGCGGCAGAATTACGAGCAATTTATGAGCTCTTGAAATTATATGGTTTCCATTTTTGAGCTCATCCCCTTCACCCCCAAACAACCCTTTAATTGATTTAACATAAGAGAAAAATGCTGAGAAAACTTAAAATATATCGTATTGCGGATATAATTCCTATAACTTATATACTCTAAGAATAAACTATTAAATCACGTGCATTTCGATTATTGAGCTACAACCCCTTCGCAAGAAAACCACCCTATCTTCCCGGCTTAAGAGAAAGTTGTACTTAAAATGCATTAAACTAATTATTTGGCGTCGACATATCATTGAATAATTTATAAGCTTCCAACTTATTACGCGAATTTAGATCAGTAAATTACAATTTATTTTGTATAGTGCAGTCACTGAAGGTAAAAATCAACAATTACCTTCAATTTCGGTGAACCTTCATCGATTTTCACGAAAATTGGTCAGTGGTTAGAGGATACGTCAAGAAACAAAGGTGACATGGTACCACCTTGCGCCTTTACCCTGAGAGTGGATACCGCCCCTTCTCGGGGGTGAAAATTATTTTATTAAAAATAACTGCACAAATCAATAAAAGAACAAATTAAAAGCAAAATTTATTATATAAAGTTAATAAAATAAGTCAATACTTTTTAAGCTATTAAAGATCAAAGATTTTAATTATTCGTGAAAAAAATGCATGTTATGAAGCGGTTTTTCGTAAATCACTGAAAAACTGTAAGTTTTTACAAAAAAGTTAATAGTAATTTAATTCGTAAAGCTTATATTCTAAGCATAAACTCTTAAATCACGCGCCTTTCGATTATAGAGTTACAACCCCTTCGCAAGAAAACCATCCCATATTCCCGGCTTAAGGGAGAGTTGTACTTAAAATAATTTAAATTAATTATTTGGAGACTACATATCGTTTAATAATTTATGAGCTTGCAAAATATACGCATGTCAATTATTGAATTGCCATTTTCTTTCTATAGTACAGTCACTGAAGGTAAAAATCAACTATGACTTCGATTTCGTTAAATCTCCATTAATTTTCACGAATTAACAATAACAACTTGGGGTTTTAACCTGGGGTATATGTCACCCCTTCTCGGGGGTGAAAATTACTTTATTAAAAATAACCCCACAAATCGAGAGAGGGACAAATTGTAAGCAAAATTTGTTATATAATGTGATTAAAATAAATTAATACTTTTTGAGTTATTAAAGATCAAATATTTTAATTTTTGTGAAAGAAAATGCATGCTTTAAAGCGATTTTTCATAAATAACTCAAAAACTGTAAGTTTTTACAAAAAAGTGTTCATCACTAAAATTGAAGCCAATAAAAAATATAATAAATTGCTTACTTGAAAAACCCTTTAATGTTAATTTAAAGTAAGTTATTGGTAATTAAATGTATATTTTTTTCTGCGACTATTCAAATCTAAGAATTCAAGCTTAAATAACGGGAAAGAGATGCATTTTATAACACTTAGGTACTAAATACTTATCAAAGTACTTAGAAATACCTATCCAAAATGAGCTCCAGAAAAAGTTGATAGCATCAAAATCCGCTCACCAATTTTCGTGAAAATGAATGCAGATTTACCGAAATCGAAGGTCATAGTTGATTTTTACCTTCAGTGACTGCACTACAGAAAGAAAATGGCAATTCAATAATTGAGATGCGTATATTTTGTGAGCTCATAAATTATTAAACGATATCTAGTCGACAAATAATTAATTTAAATTATTTTAAGTACAATTAATTCTCTCTCTTAAGCCGGGAATATGGGATGGTTTTCTTGCGAAGGGGTTGTATCTCAATAATCGAAAGGCGCGTGATTTAAGAGTGTATTCTTAGAATATAAGCTATACGAATAAAACTACTATTAACTTTTTTGTAAAAACTTACAGTTTTTCAGTGATTTACGAAAAACCGCTTCAAAATATGCATTTTTTTCACGAATAATTAAAATTTTTGATCTTTAATAACTTAAAAAGTATTGACTTATTTTAATAACTTTATATAATACATTTTGCTTATAATTTGTTCTTTTATAGATTTGTGCAGTTATTTTTTATAAAATAATTTTTCACCCCCGAGAAGGGGCGGTATCCACCCTCAGGGTAAAGGCGCAAGGTGGTATCATGTCACCTTTGTTTCTTGAGGTATCCTCTAACCACTGACCAATTTTCGTGAAAACCGATGAAGGTTCACCGAAATTGAAGGTAATCGTTGATTTTTACTTTCAGTGACTGCACTATATACAATAAATTGCAATTTACTGATTTAAATGCGCGTAATTTGAAAGCTTATAAATTATTAAATGATATGTAGTCGCCAAATAATTAATTTAATGCATTTCAAGTACAACTTTCTCTTAAGCTGGGAAGATAGGGTGGTTTTCTTGCGAAGGGGTTGTAGCTCAATAATCGAAATGCACGTGATTTAATAGTTTATTCTTAGAGTATATACCCTATAGGAATTATATCCTCAATACCATATATTTTAAGTTTTCTCAGCATTTTTCTCTTAAGTTAAATCAATTAAAGGGTTGTTTGGGGGTGAAGGGGATGAGCTCAAAAATCGAAACTATATAATTTCAAGAGCTCATAAATAGCTCGTAATTCTGCCGCAAAAACCGATTCAATATTCCTATTTTTAAGTAGTGGGGGGGGCTGACTCAGCCCCCCCACTAAAGTATTAAATTCCTGCTCAGTGGAACGAGCTCAAAATTTTTAGTTTGCGGAATATGAGAGCTCATAAATAGCTCATAAATCAGGGCTATTCGTTTTTTAATTTTTGCAAGTGGGGGAGGGGGCAGCTCAACACGGGTATTTTTGACACTAGATTAATAAATTATGAGGTATTCTGGTACCCAAAGTTACTCTTACTTTGAGTTGGTAAAATATACTTTCCGTTTTTTTAAATTTTTTTTTAAATTCAAAAAACTAAAAATTTTTAAATCGATTTTTCTAGAAAACGGTGTGTCCTACCGACTTAAAGCAAGAGTACCTTTTAGTTCTAGAATACCTCAAAATTTAATAATCCAGAGTCAAAAATGTTTAAACGTTAGCGAGTTGGGTTAAATTGTCTTAAAATTATCTGAGGAATCTTCTGTCTTCGTTTGTCGTTAGAGTTTCTGGACACCCTCTATAAATCCACCCTACCCCCAAAGAGTTGGGGGTGGTGTTTGATGTCAATCAATAGATATTGGAAAAATAATAAACACCACCTGTTTTTGGTCTATTATTTGGAGACTCGTATTGCCTATTATTGGTCTATTATTCATTTATCCCAAATGAAATTAATCATTACTGCTTCACAACTTACTTTACTTATGTATTGTTTATATGCTTTGTAAGTTTCATCGGTTTAAAGGGCTTACTTTTGAAAACATTTTGTTTTAAAATAATTTTTTTTAATTATCCCATAACTTTTTTGTATTTAATTTTTAAGGCTTTTTGACTATGGATTATTAAATTGTGAGATATTCTCGTACTAAAAGGTACTCTTGCTTTAAGTCCATAGGATTCTAGAAGAGATTCCACCATATTCTAGAAAAATCGATTTGAAAATTTTTTGTTTTTTTGAATTAAAAAAAAAATTATAAAAAAACTATTTAGAAAAACGAAACTGGTGCGTTTATTTATATTCCAGAGATGAATCGATTTAATTAATTATAAATTTCTAGTACAATCATATGCGTCCGTTTTGGGTAGGTCAACGGTTATTTTATCGCATAATTTTTGTCTTGTATTTTTAAGCATTGCTTTTTTAAGCATTGCTCTTGTATTTTTAAGCTTTCTTTCCACATAGGTAACATTATTATTAGTGATACTAAAAAACTCAAATATCTTATTTTTTAGACAAAATACTAACTTTTTGAGATATTTGCAAAAAACCGTCTTAAACATGTTTTTTTGTTTGAAAATGAACATATTATTATACACTCGTTTATAATTCGAAAAGTATTAACTTAGTGAAACAACTATGTAGAACAAAAATAATGCTAAGAATTAGTCAATTGATCAATTTCCGTACTTATTTTGAACGTATGTTTTTTCACCCCCGAGGCGGGGTGATACTCATCCCCAGGGTAAAAGCACCCATAGGCACACTATCACTTTTTTTCATGGACATGTTAGTTATGTGTATTATTATGTATGTCAAAATTTTACGTCAATCCAAGCAAGCGGTTCTTTAAAATCCAAAGGTTTTGCAATATTTTACCATGAGTGAAAGTTAATGGACTAACACGCCCTTTCAATTTTTTATTGACATATTTCATATTTTTAATAAATGCCAGAAAGTGAAGATGGCAATAGAGTCTTATTTATATTTATGATAGCTGATATAAGTACCAAGTCCGAAAATGTTAGTACATTAGCATTCAGTTTAGAAGTTGTCACTGTTCTTTTTATGTCTTTATGCATTTTGTTTTTAATTAAATTTCCTATTTTACTTTATCGTACTATATACGTAGTATAGTATAATAGATAAAGTTATAGGATCGTGCAAAAAATATTTTTTCAGATTTCACTTTTTTTCGACGTTTTGTGTCCCCCTGGGTCTAAAAAGCAAATAAAAAAAACATGTCGGAAGTATGTACGTACGTACGTATGTCGCCACCGCCCAGCAAAAACTACTGGACCGATTTTGATGAAATTCGGTATGAGTAAGTTTAAGAGAATTTTGTCGAGAAACTAAGCTTTTAAAAAAAACCTCTCAAAGGGGGGCCGAAATAGGGGGGTTATTTAGGGCCCATTTTTGCAAATTTTGACCGAAATGAATGAAATTCAACTCAAAGTAAGCTCATCGATAGGTAAATAAAAATACGGAATTTGACATTTCCAAATTCAAAATGGCGGCCAACATGGCCGACCGCCCACCCGACACATTTCCCTATCTATCTAAAAACTTGTTTAAGATAAGTTTAATTTGAAAAAGTCGTTATATAGCCTAAAGATGGGACTATAAGAAGGATGTTATCGTTTTTCAGAAAAAGTTACGGGTTGCCTATATTTAAGGGGTCAAATTTTGACATAAATTTGAACTAGATTTTCTCAAAAATGGCTCCAAGGAATTTTTTAGTTTTTGATATATTTTTGATGTCCTTTCAGTAAATTGAATGACATTAGTCATATATCTTAACTCCCCATAGGAGGGGAGTTATGAATTTTTTATAAAAATTCGAGTGCCCGTAACTTCCTTCTTAATAGAAACTAAAATTTGAAATTTTGCAGACATATATGGTACTTTATTATCTATTATCACAATAAATTTTACCAAAAATATGGCTTCCGGTTGAACCGGAAATGAATAAAAAATCTTAATTTTTTTAGATACGCCCTGTATATTTTAACATATTTTGAAAGAATGCAAAATTACCTTTCCAATGACATAAAATTCATTGCTGTAGCTCAAAAACTCGAAAAGTTACGGTAAATAGAAATTTTGCTATAATCTTGTGTGTGTCCCCTCTCACGCGATCATAGCAGAGCATTATTATAGGGCAGTCAATGAGGGTATTTGGCTCCGAATTCCATCCTACTATATCGATGTACTTGATATTTTCACAGTAAGTAGGGAATAGCTCAAGAAACAAAATCTACCCTATATACTATGGCGCTTTTATCTTGGGGCGGTTCCCACTTCTTCAAGGGGGTGGAAAATTTGTTAGTCAAAATAAGCACGAAAGTGGCTAAAGAACCTATTTCTAAGCAAAAATTGGTCTATACTTTTTTTTGAGAACTCAATACTTTTTGAGTTATGCGTAGTTGAAAATTGGCCATTTTCATTGAAAAATTACACCTTTTCGGACGGATTTTTTGTGAATACCTTAAAAACTATGCATCGAACTAAAAACACTATATAAAACATTTTTTAGATTATAAATAATAAAGAGATTCGTTCCTTCGTAAATGTTCTATTTATAATACAAAAAGAGATAAGGTAGGTGAAAATAGTTTGTTGTTTGGTGCATGCTCAAATTGGTGTATTCAACTTGAAATAACAGAGGAACGGTAGGTTTTAGGTGTATAATGCTACCAACACCTTTTGTAGTGTTTGAAAAGGCCTTTAAAACGAGCACCGTTAAATGTCGGTTACTTACAAACTAAGCGAGATATGGTGCAAAAAAATATATGCCTAATGTACTTTAAGGAAAAATGAAAAGTATATACATTTAACTCCCCATCCACCATAATTTAAATGCATTGTTTTCCTTCTACCATACCTTTTAATATATATAGTGTTATTTCTACTTTCAAAAAGTTGAACGGGTTTCAAATGAATGGTTTTTGTAAAAAAATGTGATCAAATTATAGAATGAATTTTTAAATTTTCTTAAAAATCTTGCTTTTTCTCCATGTAATCTGAAAATAAAAATATTTCACCCCTGAGAAGTGGTGGGAACTTCCCCCATGATAAAAGCGCCATAGTATATAGGATAGACTTTGAATTAGGAGATTGGGCTACTCCCAAAATTTCATTAAAATCCATGCAGTAGGATAGAATTTGGAGATAATATATTGTTCTTAATCTCGCGCATTGACTGGCGTAATCGAAATAGAATGAAATGCAAATATTGTAAACTATTAATTTCTCAGAAAAATGAACTAATTTGAAATGAACGTATGACTATAATATTCTATTGATTTATGCAATAACCTACACATCTACAGTGTGTCCCCGAAATATGGCATCGAACATTTTCTCAAATGCAGGAATTAATGATGCGTAGAACCATAAAATACTTTTAAGTACAGTAGGTGTTTCTAAAATATCAAAATAACGAGTAACTTTATTATTTTTATAGAATGCCAGTATCTAGTACCATAACGATAATAGATCGGTACGATAAAGTTCTCGGGCGGCCCTTCCGTCCAGCGTTTTTTATATATAGTTGATAATTACCATTTGTCCGTAATTATAGCCAAGGTTCAATATGTGCAATCAGCAAACAATTACATACTTACAACAAAAATAAAATAAATATTACAAATCGGCGTCCTTAATTATAGACCACACAATAATGATGCTCTTCGATAGAATTAACACATTCAGGACAAGGATTGAAATCTTTTAGCTAGTTTATGACAGTATCAAAATAGATAGTGATTTTTATAATAGCAAAAACCTTCGATAAGACAGCATTTTTAAATAGTCCAATAAATGACCGTTTTGGAGTAAAATTTGGATATATGTATGTACATATCGCTGGTACCTATGATTAATGTGATTCCTAATACATTTCCAGCGAAAATAATAATTCTTTGATAAGTATTGGCGATTACCATTTTTTTTATATGCGTGTCCGCGAAGATTATAACTCCCAAAATATTTATAACGAAAATATTTAGTTCATAATAGATGCCGACGAAAACAATTATTTCCCTTTCTGTTTTTGTTTCTGCCGACGAAAACAATTATTTCTGAGAACTTTTTATTAATTATAATTTTCGTGGACCCACAAACAGAAATTATGTTTTTTGCCACACTCCTCAAAAAATAATTTTTTTCGCTAACACTTTATTAGGGATTACAATTTTCACAATCATATAATCGAAAATAATATTTTTCGCGGCGTTCATTGAAAGTTCTATTCATAACGGCATTTTTCGGAGTTATACTTTTCGTAGGCGGCGCACAGTGTTCAAAATTGAAGGAAACGTGATCGTAAGTACAAAAAAAATTAATCTGAGAATGCCGAAATTAAGGGGTTTATTTGTACTGCTCTTGATGCAACTTCTCAGCAATAATTGATTTTTTATGTTGGTTAGGGCCAGATGTATTAATGATCAAAAGTACAAAATTCAATATAATTTTATACATCAAATTTAAATCCTCAGAGGCTGCCTTTTACTTTAATTATTACTTCATTTATGTGGATAGCTAAAATAAAAGTAATTATTTGAGATAAAAGTACATATGTACTTTAAAGATTAAAATAGCAGAGTTAGCTTCACTAAAAGGTGATTTTGATATAATCGTATTACGTTTATTGTGCCATCTTGTGCCAAATTAAATCCTTCACTATATGAAAGACTACAATGTAAGGAATAAAAAAATATATAAGACAAACTGCGCAACTGAGTAAATGCGCAAAAGTTTGCATCGAGCGCCGCGCGCATTTGTCTGAATTAATAATTGCACTCGTACGTATTGTTTACAAATAAGTCAAACACATAGATGAAATAGAGAATGTGGAAAAATCCCCTTACGAACAATTCACACATCCACCATTTCGGGCTGGGAAAAATTTTTCGAATAGAATCAAAGATCCAAACACCAGTTCTTAGAAATGTGTTTCGCCCTCTTCAACCTCTCTGGGCTCGTCGGTAAAGACAAGAGGTTGAATATCTTTAGACACATTCTAATCAAAAAACAACATTCGAGACCTAGACATAGAAGGTGCGTAAGTCTACGGCAAATCCGACAATGACAGTCTCAAGTTTTAATTCCCTAATTACTTAAAGTAAGTAAAATATATGTTTAAAAACATAAGATGTAGATCTTTGAAACACACTCAGTGAACCAAAGATCCAAGGTTATTGGTTTAACGACCAATAATAAGTTTACCGACGAGCCCAGAGAGGTTGAAGAGGGCGAAACACATTTCTAAGAACTGGTGTTTGGATCTTTGATTCTATTCGAAAAATTTTTCCCAGCCCGAAATGGTGGATGTGTGAATTGTTCGTAAGGGGATTTTTCCACATTCTCTATTTCATCTATTTGATTTCGTACGAGTGGTCGTTAAACCAATAACCTTGGATCTTTGGTTCACTGAGTGTGTTTCAAAGATCTACATCTTATGTTTTTAAGTCAAACACATGTTATGTGTTAGGGTTACGAAAAGAGATTTTAGTTTTGATGAAGTAGTGTTATTCCTCAACAGAGAATATACTCTCTATGTAAATAACATACTCCTCACTCCTAACGATAACATTATTAGTTTTCGAGATATGTATTTGAACTTAAACAAATAACAGCACAGATATTTTGATTAATGTATTGTGCTGCTTAATTTTTAATTTCAAATATCTTGAAAACTAATGATTTTCTCATTATGAATGAAAAATATACTCTTCAGTATTAACGATAAAATCATTGATTTTAGAGATATTTGAAGTTTAAAATTAAGCGGCACAATACATTAATCAAATATATCTGCCGTAACATGTTTAACTTCAAATATCTCGAAAACTAATGACTTTATCGTTGCGAATGAAGTGTATGGTATTTACATAGAGAGTATTGGAGAATCAAAAAATTGCGCTAAAATGGCATTTCCGCCAGTGGCGTAGAATTTGGGAACGGTCAACCATTCACTGTCCACTGTCGTACGCCTCTGGTAATAGCAAGAAACGTATGTTTAACATAATTTTATAGGGTGTACAGTACCTATACTTTTTGCCAAGTATGAAAAGGATACGTCGAAAAGTATTAAACCACTGAGCAAAAATAGTTTTTAAATTTTTAAATAAAACACCCTGTAACTCTGTAAAGAGTTATTTTATTTAAGTGATTTGGGTTAAATCCTAATATTTTGAGGTCTAGAATCTACAACTCAAAGATTGGACATTCTTAATGAAACACCCTGTATAACGATATTTTTTAAGTAAAATACCCCCTAATGACGGAATGAAAACTAAAAAAACGACCCCTTTTATATATATACTCGTTATACGGTATAATACCTCAAATATTCTAAGTTTTCAGCGAGATAACTTTTACACTTTAAACAAATTTAGTTTCGATCACGTTTAGACCAATTTTAAACACTGTGCGGCGGCGATATATGTTCTTTGTTTGGCATTGTAGCTCTTTAGCAAGTACAGGGAGTAAGCAATCTTAACCACATTTTTCAATTCTTTAAGAGTCAAAATTTCACCCTTTACAATTTTACTAAGTGGGATTACTTACTTTAAGGTTAACTGATGATGGACTGTTAAGTCCGAAAACGTTCTGAACGTAAGCCTTTTGGATTTTTAATTTTTTTTTAATTTATATTAAAATATACCAATTACACCAGGGAGTGTTTTACTTCACGTTAAATTTTATTTAACTAGATGGTATACAGCCAACCTTGGGGTATTATCCCGTTTTATTTATATATATTATGTTCTTCTTACCCTCTACTTTATTATTGGACTTGAACCCAGAGTTGCTTTTACTTGGAGGAGGAGGGTCTCGGTGGTGAAACAATTACTTGTGTAGTGTGTGTAGTGTGTGTGGTGTGTGTGTGTGTGTGTGTGTGTGTGTGTGTGTGTGTGTGTGTGTGTGTGTGTGTGTGTGTGTGTGTGTGTGTGTGTGTGTGTGTGTGTGTGTGTGTGTGTGTGTGTGTGTGTGTGTGTGTGTGTGTGTGTGTGTGTGTGTGTGTGTGTGTGTGTGTGTGTGTGTGTGTGTGTGTGTGTGTGTGTGTGTGTGTGTGTGTGTGTGTGTGTGTGTGTGTGTGTGTGTGTGTGTGTGTGTGTGTGTGTGTGTGTGTGTGTGTGTGTGTGTGTGTGTGTGTGTGTGTGTGTGTGTGTGTGTGTGTGTGTGTGTGTGTGTGTGTGTGTGTGTGTGTGTGTGTGTGTGTGTGTGTGTGTGTGTGTGTGTGTGTGTGTGTGTGTGTGTGTGTGTGTGTGTGTGTGTGTGTGTGTGTGTGTGTGTGTGTGTGTGTGTGTGTGTGTGTGTGTGTGTGTGTGTGTGTGTGTGTGTGTGTGTGTGTGTGTGTGTGTGTGTGTGTGTGTGTGTGTGTGTGTGTGTGTGTGTGTGTGTGTGTGTGTGTGTGTGTGTGTGTGTGTGTGTGTGTGTGTGTGTGTGTGTGTGTGTGTGTGTGTGTGTGTGTGTGTGTGTGTGTGTGTGTGTGTGTGTGTGTGTGTGTGTGTGTGTGTGTGTGTGTGTGTGTGTGTGTGTGTGTGTGTGTGTGTGTGTGTGTGTGTGTGTGTGTGTGTGTGTGTGTGTGTGTGTGTGTGTGTGTGTGTGTGTGTGTGTGTGTGTGTGTGTGTGTGTGTGTGTGTGTGTGTGTGTGTGTGTGTGTGTGTGTGTGTGTGTGTGTGTGTGTGTGTGTGTGTGTGTGTGTGTGTGTGTGTGTGTGTGTGTGTGTGTGTGTGTGTGTGTGTGTGTGTGTGTGTGTGTGTGTGTGTGTGTGTGTGTGTGTGTGTGTGTGTGTGTGTGTGTGTGTGTGTGTGTGTGTGTGTGTGTGTGTGTGTGTGTGTGTGTGTGTGTGTGTGTGTGTGTGTGTGTGTGTGTGTGTGTGTGTGTGTGTGTGTGTGTGTGTGTGTGTGTGTGTGTGTGTGTGTGTGTGTGTGTGTGTGTGTGTGTGTGTGTGTGTGTGTGTGTGTGTGTGTGTGTGTGTGTGTGTGTGTGTGTGTGTGTGTGTGTGTGTGTGTGTGTGTGTGTGTGTGTGTGTGTGTGTGTGTGTGTGTGTGTGTGTGTGTGTGTGTGTGTGTGTGTGTGTGTGTGTGTGTGTGTGTGTGTGTGTGTGTGTGTGTGTGTGTGTGTGTGTGTGTGTGTGTGTGTGTGTGTGTGTGTGTGTGTGTGTGTGTGTGTGTGTGTGTGTGTGTGTGTGTGTGTGTGTGTGTGTGTGTGTGTGTGTGTGTGTGTGTGTGTGTGTGTGTGTGTGTGTGTGTGTGTGTGTGTGTGTGTGTGTGTGTGTGTGTGTGTGTGTGTGTGTGTGTGTGTGTGTGTGTGTGTGTGTGTGTGTGTGTGTGTGTGTGTGTGTGTGTGTGTGTGTGTGTGTGTGTGTGTGTGTGTGTGTGTGTGTGTGTGTGTGTGTGTGTGTGTGTGTGTGTGTGTGTGTGTGTGTGTGTGTGTGTGTGTGTGTGTGTGTGTGTGTGTGTGTGTGTGTGTGTGTGTGTGTGTGTGTGTGTGTGTGTGTGTGTGTGTGTGTGTGTGTGTGTGTGTGTGTGTGTGTGTGTGTGTGTGTGTGTGTGTGTGTGTGTGTGTGTGTGTGTGTGTGTGTGTGTGTGTGTGTGTGTGTGTGTGTGTGTGTGTGTGTGTGTGTGTGTGTGTGTGTGTGTGTGTGTGTGTGTGTGTGTGTGTGTGTGTGTGTGTGTGTGTGTGTGTGTGTGTGTGTGTGTGTGTGTGTGTGTGTGTGTGTGTGTGTGTGTGTGTGTGTGTGTGTGTGTGTGTGTGTGTGTGTGTGTGTGTGTGTGTGTGTGTGTGTGTGTGTGTGTGTGTGTGTGTGTGTGTGTGTGTGTGTGTGTGTGTGTGTGTGTGTGTGTGTGTGTGTGTGTGTGTGTGTGTGTGTGTGTGTGTGTGTGTGTGTGTGTGTGTGTGTGTGTGTGTGTGTGTGTGTGTGTGTGTGTGTGTGTGTGTGTGTGTGTGTGTGTGTGTGTGTGTGTGTGTGTGTGTGTGTGTGTGTGTGTGTGTGTGTGTGTGTGTGTGTGTGTGTGTGTGTGTGTGTGTGTGTGTGTGTGTGTGTGTGTGTGTGTGTGTGTGTGTGTGTGTGTGTGTGTGTTGAGTAAGTGTCTTGTTACTTTGCAAGGTCGACGTCATTGTCTTTGCAAAGACACGCTAATTGTAATAGAACGTCTGCAAAAATGCAAAATCTTTACTAAAATGGAAAATTTAACTTAACTTTTTTTGGTTTTAGGACCTAACCTTCTCAACCCAATAGGTTAGGATGACGCTTTAGTAACTGCAAATTTAGCATCCAAGGCTCCCCTAGATAGGTTCTGTATTTAAAAATCGATTTATTTCATTGTTTTTTGTTCTAAATGCCTTGGTCTATTAAAATTAACGCGATTAAGACTCCGAGGAGGTGTCTTTTTAATCCTATTACCATTAATAGTTTTGTTTTAAATCAATATATTGATCCGTAAATAAAACTACTATTACCGGACGGTAAAACTTCTGTCTACGCACGTCAAGTCACCTCCAAAAATCGATAAATAAATGATACTGTTGGGGTAAATGAACCGCCCTCCAACATTTACCCCAATAAATCCTACCATCGAACACGGTGGAAGTCGTGACTGATACATTATTTTACGATTTTCTTAAGCGTTTATATTTAATGATTGTTTTTTTCTTTCAGATGATGCCATCATGAAAACGATTAGGTACTACCAGAAACAATTATACGTTTTATGTTTAATATTGGCAGTGGCGTTGTTTAGTCTATGCATACAGATGGACATTGTTAGCTACAATACATATTATCCAGAATATGGAGAATACAAAAGAAACATAGATGATATTGAAATTAAGCTAGTAGAAGAATGGAAGGAACTGCGAAGCAAGCAAGTAAGGCAGTGTTTTACATAATATCAATAAATAGTAACTATTTTGAAATCTAAATAAACATAGACGGATTCGTTTTAATTCAATTCTAATCTCTTACAATACTGTGGCACAGGTGTTTCTAGGTTTACCCGTTATCAAAGAGGCTTGTAAGAGAACTGAAGTGAATCAAAACGCACCGACTGCGACTGGTTGGTAAATGCCGGGTGTCCACTTATATTTTTCCCCATTTTACAAACAAATAGTATTGTATACAAAAATTCTTTCTTGTCACTTTCCAGGAGATACTAAAATTAATTTTACTTACAATCTAGAAAAACCCTCGATTCTAAACTAAACAAAATTGTTTACTACCCGTTTCTTTCTGGGAAACCATTTAGAAAACACTGTCTATTGTTCAATCAAACCGCGTAATACATTAACTTTCTAAACAACCATTTGTAGTCCGTTCTGTTGAAATGTATTAATTGTTGTTCTGAAGCTATTTTCTTGTGGCATTTTTATAATCAAGTATATTCAAATGGGAAATAAGCCACAATTTTACCTAAAAATGATTTTATTAACGTTTCGACGCCCAAGTCGGGTGTCGTTGTCAAAATATGTCGTTGTCAAAATTGTATTAATTGTTCGTATAAACTTTACCACTAAAATTTTTCTCTTCCGCGAAAACTTCTTACGGCTAAATTATTTTATTTACAAAATTTGACCATATACAGGGTCATGAAAATTTACGGTCTCGTGGTCTTTGACATAAATTAATTTTTTAAATTCTCCCCATAAAAATTATTTAACAGTAGATATATTACTATATTAATATTTAAAATCGTTTATTTTATTTTCATCTTTTGCTTTTGTTTTAGAGTAACTTATCAAACTTAGGGAAAATACTGTTCTTGGGAACAGACGAACCAGTAGTGAATACAACGAAATCCTATCAAATTCTAGTCTGGAAATATGGCAAAATGATCGAAAATCGTCTAATAAAGAATTTTTCCAAAAATTGGTAAATACATATGATATTTTTATTACTTGTCAATTCTATTTTTTTTAATACAGGGTGATTCACGAGGAACTACGTAGTATAAAGGTCCCCAAAGGGAATAACAAATGACTATCAAAAAGTAGCTGCTCCCATTGTTCAATAATATAGATTGATACTTGGGGATTTTGACTGAAATTCGTCATAACGAATAGTAAGTTCGATGTGTCTCATGCTTTGGTCAAACGTTACACTCCTACCAATTATCCCACTGATTTATTCAAACAAAAGAAAACCAGGTCCGGTTTTAAAAATTCAGTTCGGTTTGTTGTCCATTAGGGTGGAGTGAAAAAATTTTTTTTTGAAATTTGATTAGCACTATTTAGCAAAAGTTGCCTTTGATGTAGTAGATGACCTGTAAATTTTTTAAAAATTAAAAAAAAAATTTCTTCATTCCCCGCCGCAGGCCCAAAAAATTAAAAATAATTTTTTTTTTATAAATAGCATTAACTACTAAAAGTTGCTTTTACTTCTGTAGATAATCTACAATTAAAAAAAATATATATTATAACATTTTTTCATTCCCCGCCATGATCCTAAAAAAAGTTACGCGCCAAAACTTGTTAAAACATTGGTCATTTTATGGCTTCTTAACATTAGAAAAATTCAATTCTCTATATTTACTAGAAAAAAATTTGTTTAAAAAAAATGCATAATTGTCAGTAAATAAAACATCGATTTGACCTTCAGCTCGTTTTTTTAACCCATTGCTACTTTTGTCAGCATCGCATATTATCGCGTCACGTCTGTTGAGAGCGCAGACTCTCGGCGCGGTCTCGGCTCTCGGTCTAGTCGATCTCAATCAACCACACACAGTTCAGTTCTTGGTTATTTGTCGCTTAAGTAAGTTCTGCTACGTAGTGCGTGTTGTGTTTTTGTACGAGAATAAAGAATACTTTAAATTAAGTTACCCAAATAATAGTGGTCGTGGATTTACTTCGTAGTAAATAATGACGACGCGAAGTAAAACAAATTGTCCTATAATTGGGCCTTCGATTGATTTAAATTCGGGAGGAACAATGTTGCCCTCTCGGGAACAAGTGCTTCAATATTATAATTTTATAAGACAAAAGAAACAAAGTGAAGGACAATACAAACCAAAGGTTGGTGAAATCTATGACGAAATTGCGACGACGTTGGAGGAAATATGGAAAAAAGCCTCTATTCCTACAGTTCATCATGTCACAATTACCAATCAAATAAAAAGAGAGCACGGAAAGCTAAACAATATCCTTAAGTCTTATTCACACGCTCGCAAAGAAACCGAAAGTTTTAAAAATAAAGTGGCATCTTTTAGGCAAAATGCTTCTTATTTGTTTGACATAGCATATTGCAAATGCAAATCGTTTGAAGAATGTGTCTGCGACATATCACACAAAGTACCGCTATTAGAAAGGCCATTTCTTTTGGACCAGCGAACTACACGAGTCATGGCTATAGGATCCCTAGACCGATTAACAACTGACAAGCTTAATAAGAAAATGTTAAAAAAAATCTAAGGAATCTATGCGAGAGAAACAAGTTGAGTTTGAAAAAAAAATTCCAAAAGAGATGCCTAAAGAAAAAGAAGCAGTTCTTAAAAATTTGGAGGAAGATATTCAACCCACGCCGTCAACATCGCAAACAAGAATTAACCTGCCGACTTTTGCAAGAGCTTGTGATAGGTATGGAATCGCAGACCGGCCAGCCGCAGCAATTGCTTCTGCATTATTGCATGATGTAAATATAAATAAAGAGGTCAAGGGAGAAATAAAGTGCACTACGGAGGCGGCGATAATTATCGATAGAAGCAAAGTAAGGAGGGAAAGGAAAAAGATGCGACTAGATTTACAGGAAATGGAAAATGTTAGGGATTTAACTATTAAGGGCCTTTACTTCGACGGTAGAAAGGATAAGACGATGACAATGGTTCAAGCAGACGGTGGTATTAGTAAACGAACAATGGTTACAGAAGAACATGTTTCAATTATTTACGAACCGGGATCAGGTTATTTAGGACACGTTTCGCCATTAAGTGGGTCAGCTGAAAACATTAAGAATGCGATATGTATGTTTTTAACAGAGTTTAATATTAATAGATCCGATATACTAGCAATTCGCGGTGTGCAAGTACTTGGAAGGGAAACGAGAAACGACCGTGCGCGAGTCGCGGAGAAATATTGCAACTATTTTAAATAATTCATATTGTCAATTGAAATTGTCAAATTGACGTATATTTCATACCTTCTGTCATTGAAGCAGAAAAATTATATATTGCTCCACAATATTGATATGATATGCAATTATTATATAAAGGTAAATTTAATTAATTGTATTTTGCTTGCAGTACTGCATTTTAATAACTAATTTTATTTACTACATACAATTGTTTATGTTTGCATAACATAACCTGCATCTTATTTTTTCTTCTTATTGTTTTTTTGGACTATGGCCTTGACAATTATCCAGTAACCAGGACTAATATAATTGGCCAGTATAATTAAAAGTGCGAATAAAAGTACAGAGCGTAGAAATAGGGGTCGCTTTGCCGAACTTGCACGGTCCCAATAGGTTGCGATGGAACTGTAATAAATACAGGTAACCTCGGTGGTGTCATGTGTCTTTTGGAAAAAGAATTCGGTAGACATTTGCATTGGATTGTCTGCCAATTACATTCTAACGAACTTCCTCTGAGGCATTTAATTGAAAAGTTAGATGGAACCACGTCTGGTCCTAGGGGATTCTCGGGACCCATCGGAAAGAGCTTAGCAATTTGCGACCAGTTACCAGTAATAAATTATAAACCTATTAAAAGTGAACTGCCCGAAGTAGATAGAGAACAACTAAGTACCGATCAAAAGTTCCTCTTCGATATAAGCACCGCTGTAAGTACAGGTGAATTTCCTGCCAGTCTTGCTTCCAAGAATCCTGGTAAATTATCTCATGCGAGATGGCTTACCACTGCCAACAGAATTTTAAGGCTCTATGTAAGTAAGCACATTGAATCCATCAGAAAACCTAATAGAAATCGCAACTTTTATTAATAAGGTATATGTCCCAATGTGGTTTACTATTAAAACCAAACCAAAAATAAAAGATGCGCCGTTCAATTTATGGAAAAGTATATATTTGAGCCGATATTTAAAGAAAGATTTAAGAGAAATTGTTGATACAACTATACAAAGAAATGCATTTTTCGCCCACCCTGAAAGTTTATTGGTTGCAATGATAACTGATGAAAGGCGACATATTCGAGAGCTAGCTATGCGCCGAATATTATCCATTAGAGCAAAGAAGTCTGCAGCGGGGGAAGAAATTAAAATAAGAAAGTTTCAGGTCCCTAAAATAAACTTTTTGGCGACGGACTATGTTGACCTTATTTTTTGGCAAGAGCAAGTTAACTTTAAGGAGTCAACATTAACCCAACATTTAAGTGACGAAGAGCTGAAAAATGCAATCGATAAAAACTCAATTAACTTTTGATTTACCTTGTCACACTCAAGCCGTTGAGAGATGTGTTAAAGTTGTGTCAGAAGCATCTTTAAGTGTTTGTGGCGCTAGTGCTCGAGATGGTTTTATAAGATCACGTTTAAAAGATCGCAATATAATGCCAATATTTGAAACCAAACGGCATTATAAGGCGGAATAACGAGTTGTTATAAAGTAGAAAATTAAAAATAATAATTAAAATAGGGTGGTTGGAGGGCGAGCAGGGGTGGTGGAACACGAAATGCAGCCACCTCCACGTGGTGTGTTCTGGGTAGTTTATAAAACTAGCAGAGAGCTGCATATTGGTCTAAAACTAAAAAAATTAAATATTCTTAAGTTAATGCGGGGAATGAAGGAGTGGTCAAAATGAACCAAAAAAAAAGCATGAATGATCTACTAGTGCCTAAAAATAGATTAGCTGATAGTGCAATCTTGTATAAAAAATGTGAAAAAATTTTTTTAAGGTCACGGCGGGGCATAATATCAAGGTCAAAAAATTTTGAAAAAAATTGGTAAACATCTACTACTGTATAGGCAACTTTTGACATATAGTGCTAACTGCTAAAGTAAATTTTTGAAAATTCGAGATTTTTCGCTCCACCCTATTGTCCATGTATGGCCAGAATTAATGACAGGCGGTGGAACCAAAAAATTACAGTGTGGAGGCCACGAGCAGATAGAAGAAGTAGAGGTAGACCACCTACACGATGGACAGACGACGTCAAAATAATCGCTGACAATTGGCTGCAAAAAGCTCAAGACCGACAGACCTGGAAGAATTTAGGGGAGGCCAATATTCAAACTTGGACGCAAAAGTCTGGATGATGAATTCGATCTGAAGGCAAAAACGTCAAATAAAGATATTTTTAGAAACATATTATTTGTAAATTTTACCAATGTACTCTCTCAGTATGTGATATTCTTTATTACGTGCTCCCATTTCGATGTACATTTAAGGGGGAGGGAGGTATGGTTTCAAATCAACATTTCAAGCACATTTTTGTGATTTGTTTTAAAACTATGATAAAATTATTTAATTTTTAAATGAAATCAACATATTCAGTACCATTCAAAGAATAACCAAAAAAAATTCAAGGCACATATTGAAAAATAAGCGAATGGTAGCAAAGACAACTAAAAAAAAATGGATTTTGCTTTGGACATCAGAACTCATCATTGAATCGTTTAAAACAAAAAATCCAAACAGATTTTATTAGCTTATGAGTTGCTATAGACTATAGAGTATAGGTAATGCTTCGAGTTTTTTAGTTTTAGCAATTTTTGAGATTTTGGTATCACTCAGAAGTTAAAATAACGATATTTTTTTGTAAAAAAGGGGTGAAAATCAATTAATTATTATTGTTAACAAAATAAATCTTGATAAGTCAGGTAGTTTTTGAGTTAAAACGTCCACCGCCTTTGAAAAAAGCAATTTTGCGAAAAATCAATTTTGTTATCAATTTCTATTTTGTCTGTTAAACTGTAAAGTGATGCACACTGGCATATTGTTTTGAATTGCGGAATAATTTACAAAAGAGAAGGGGAACAGCTGTTAAACGTTTCTCACTACGCTCAAGCGTGCTGGCGAGAAGCTGCTGCAAAGCGAATAGAAGGTAGGGATATTCAACATGCTATACAGTGAAACTTGGATATTACGGCCTCGGTAGTTACGTCATCTCGGTTGTAACGTCAATTTTTAATAGGTCCGGCCAAACACTATTCTATAACATCATTAAAAACCCGGTTTTATCGGCTAAAAATGAAGTAACCCTTTGCGGGTATTGCGGCATTGTTCCTTCTAAGAATGTGAAAAATGTCAATAAAATTATACCTTCTGTGTACAGTTACGTGACAACTCTGTACAGTTCTTTGATTTCCCATTTTATCAGTGCCATCCTAACAGTAAAATTTTCTGTTTCAGAACAGATTGTTTAAGAAATTTTTGTTACCGTAAAATTGTGTTCGGCTCGTTTTTTTTTAGATTTTAACTTAGTAATTTTATTATAATTTAATAAATGAAAAATAGTTACTGTCCTTGTGGGATCGGTACTCACCGGAGGGACCGCAGACGTTCGGAAACAATTAGCGTCTCTTTGCAAAGACAATGACCTCGATTTTGCGCAAAGTAACAAGACACTTACTCAACACACACACTACACATTACTCCCCTGACTTAGTGATAAGTTATACAATTACGTGGCTAAAGGTTCTAGTTCTAAACCAAAGCCAGAATCAGAGAAAAAAAAAAACTTAGTAATTCGCTTTTTTTTAATATGGCAAGTTGTAGTACTAAAAGGACTATTTTATATATTTTATATATACTTCTACATACTTTCATTTTTCTCTACCTCCTTTATAACGTCACTCTGATATAGCGTCAATTTTTTACTGGACTCTTCAATGGCGGTATAATCAAGTTCCACTGTATTTCCGGTAATTTTTTCCGATCAATCTAAGACAGTATTCTTGAAGTTATGTACTTTTATTTAAAATTGTTCTGAAGCTATTTCCTTGTGGCATTTTTAAAACTAAATATTTAGATGGGAAATAAGCCACAATTAAATTGAAAAAATAATTTAATTATCGTTTCGACGCCCAAATCGGGTGTCGTTGTTAAAATACAAAATACATATTATGTATTATTAAGGTGAAACAGTAGCGATCAACAGGTAGCGAAAACGCGTTCCAAGATTGCGGCTGTAATTTTGAATATTTTTTCGAGATATTTGGCACACGTATTCGTAATATAATAAAGAATGGCGGTACAGAGCCCAATTTGAAAAATATATTAATATGTGGAAATTACTCTGTAATTAAATACAATATTAAAAAAACGAGCCTGTACCGCCATTAAGAAGAACAAAAAATACACTTTCTTCAGATAAACTTTTTTATCCGATGCCTAGATTTTGTGTCATTTTGGAACTACTAATGAAATAAAAAATTTTAGTAGTTCCAAAATGACACAAAATCTAGGCATCGGATAAAAAAGTTTATTTGAAGAAAGTGTATTTTTTTGTTCTTCTTAATGGCGGTACAGGCTCGTTTTTTTAATATTGTATTTAATTACAAAGTAATTTCCACATATTAATATATTTTTCAAATTGGGCTCTGTACCGCCATTCTTCATTATATTGCGAATACGTGTGCCAAATACCTCGAAAAAATATTCAAAATTACAGCCGTAATCTTGGAACGCGTTTTTGCTACCTGTTGATCGCTACTGTTTCCTCTTAAAAATATTAAATTAATATATTAATTTAATATACAAGGTGTCCCAAAAGTAGTGGAACGGTCGAATATATCGCGAACTAAACATTGGATCGAAAAACTGAAAAATAAGTCTTCAATCATTTTCAAAAATCTATCCAATGACACCAAACACCAACCCCCACTACACCCCTGGAGGTGGAGTGGGGGTTAACTTTAAAATCTCAAATGGAAACCCCCAGTTTTTCTTGCAGATTTTAATTCGTTACGTAAAAGTAAGCAACTTTTATTCAAGACATTTTTTCGAACTGTGGATAGATGGCGCTATAATTGGGAAAAACGATTTATCCTGATACTATAGGTAAATTATAGAGACGGTCTAATATCTCAGGAAATACACTTCCAAATGGGAAACTAAAAAAAGAATTTTTAATCTTTTTCGAAAACCTTTCGAATAACACCGAACGTGACCCTCCAACCCACCCCCTGGAGGTGGGGTGGGGGGTAACTTTAAAATAATAAAAAGCAACCCCCACTTTTTATTACAGATTAGGATCCGTCATAAAAAATTTAGCAACATTTATTTGAAACATTTTTCGAATTGTTAATAGATGGCGCTTTAATTGGAAAAATACGATTTATTAGCGCCATCTATCAGAAATTTTAAAAAATGCTTCGAATAAATGTTGCTTATTTTTTTATGACAAATCCGAATCTGCCATAAAAATTGGGGGTTGCTATTTAAGATTTTAAAGTTACCCCCACCCCACCTCCAGGGGGTGGATTGGAGGGTCACATTTGGTGTTATTCGAAAGGTTTTCGAAAAAGATTAAAAATCTGTTTTTTAGTTTCCCATTTGAAAGTGTATTTCGTGAGATATTAGACCGTCTCTATAATTTACCTATGGTATCAGGATAAATCGTTTTTGCCAATTATAGCGCCATCTATCCACAGTTTGAAAAAGTGTCTTGAATAAAAGTTACCTACTTTTACGTAACGAATCCAAATTTGCAAGAAAAATTGGGGGTTTCCATTTACGATTTTAAAGTTACCCCCCACCCCACTTCCAGGGGCTGTAGTGGGGGTTGGTGTTTGGTGTCATTGGATAGATTTTTGAAAATGATTGAACACGTATTTTTCAGTTTTTCGATCCGATGTTTAGTTCGCGAAATATTTGACCGTTCCGCTACTTTTGGGACACCCTATATATTAAAAATATATAGGTATTATATAAAATAATAAAAAGTTGAAACTTTCATAATTTTCAAACCATACTTTAGAACTGCCGAGATATTAAACTTTACATATAATTTTAGGGTCGACCCATTCAGTAACTGCCCTGTGAAAAACTGTAATGTAACTTATAAGGATGAAGCACTCTCAACAGCAGACCTTGTTCTATTTCATTTGCATAGAATGAAAAGTTCTAAAGAGCTACCATTGAAAAGAGGAAAATCGAGCCAGATATGGGCTTTTTTAACCGAGGAAAGTTCCTATCACACGTTTCTGAATCGGGATAAGGGTGTTACCATAAAAGACTATAACGGTGTTTTTAATTGGTCTATGAGTTATAGGTAAGTTTTTCTTACAGTAGATACATGACATCTTCTTGGGTATTTCTTTCAAATCAACATTTTTGATACGAGAGTTGTCACGTCACTCGAAGTGTCGGACCTGACATATAGATGGCACCACTCACTTCAAATAATTTAGAAAGCGCCCATGGTTCTTAAACTTACAATATATAGGGTGTTTGGTAAAGAATGGGCCATAGCTTAACCTCAGATTCCTGGGGTTAAAATAGGTCGATTAAAGCTAACTTACCTTAATACAAAAGTTGATAGTAACCGAAATACAGGGTGTCAAAGTTAAACTTTTATTTTATTTATTCTTGAATATTTCCTAACAGGCATGGGATAATAACACAAAATTTACCATGCGGGGGTTTTTTGGGATAAGAAATCTAAATTCGCTACCAAAAATGATGTCTTACCCAGAGGGCGCCACATACTTCTTTCAGCGCTCATTTAATAAGTTCAATTGTTTTTTATTACCCACTGTATATACTTTTTGAATCAAAGCTTTTATTCTCTTAATATGTTTACTTAAAAAAGGTATACTACATTCATCTCGCTAAACTGGACCGTTTTCGAGATAAACGCATTTTAAATCTGCGATGCAACATAATTTTTAGCATATCGTTGTAGTTACATCCGAAAAATAACTTAAAACCATAATAATTGTGCCAGTTCTCAAATTTATGTCATTGCATCGCAAATTCGATTTGAAGAAATTTGCGATACATTTTTGGACATTTTTCTGGTTTTAATTATTTTTCGGGTGTAACTACAATGATATGCTAAAAATTATGTTGCATCGCAGATTTAAAATGCGTTTATCTCGAAAACGGTCCAGTTTAGCGAGATGAATGTAGTATACCTTTTTTAAGTAAACATATTAAGAGAATAAAAGCTTTGATTCAAAAAGTATATACAGTGGGTAATAAAAAACAATTGAACTTATTAAATGAGCGCTGAAAGAAGTATGTGGCGCCCTCTGGGTAAGACATCATTTTTGGTAGCGAATTTAGATTTCTTGTCCCAAAAAACCCCCTCATGCTAAATTTTGTGTTATTATCTCATGCCTGTTAAGAAATATTCAAGAATAAATAAAATAAAAGTTTAACTTTGACATCCTGTATTTCGGTTATCAAAAGTTTGTACTAAGGTAAGTTAGCTTAAGTCGACCTATCTTAAGCTCAGGAACTTAAGGTTAAGCTATGGCCCATTCTTTACCAAACACCCTGTATATAATGCTCGGTATACATAGTGATGTAAGAAGAGAATATTCTCAAGAGAATATTCTCGAGAACGAGGATATTCTCGAGAATATTTCATAAAAAAGAAAAATGGAAAATGTGGATACGGCTTTTCTAAGTAAACGCGAAACAATGAGTAATTTAACTATGGAAATAATGCTCAGACAATTGTTTGTTTAAGAATTTTACAAGAATGTCAATAAGTGATTTCGAACTATTAATAAATATGATAGGCCAAGAATAGAGAAGAAAGATCAAACATGAGAAACGCAATACCAATCTCAATAAGATTAGCAATTGTTATTTATATATACTAAAAGTTTTAGTTTAATGTATTTTATTCAGGGTGAACTACTCTTCCATTTGTCTCATAGTTCCAGAAGTATGCCAAGTTCCACAACTCTGGATGTACAGCAATAATAAACCTTATTGTGATTTCATTTGACCACGTATTCATCTTTTCTTTGTATGTTTTGGCAAAACCAAATTAAATTTCAACAGAGTACAGGAAATAAAGAAGAAATACAGAGCAACATGCAAAATTTTCCACAGCAGTTCGACTTTATCGGCAACGCATCAGGCACTGCAATAGTGTTTAAATACCAGTAAGATTTCGGCCATATGGCTCAGCCAAACGGCGATATTTTCAGTAGATGGCTGATGGCTGTAATGTTGCCAGAAACATATCAAATATAAATTTCCGGCAACATATTGCTTCAAAAACTAGCCCGTCTAAATGCCCCTTTAGACGTAGACCAATCCATGACTGAGCTGGCGACTCGTGAAAAATAAAATCCCACGTCTTCTCATCAGTACATTGAAATGCAGAATGTAGATGACCACGATGAGCTAATGATAGAAATAGATTCTGAACCCGAGGCCACATGTTATTCTGATTAAATCACCACATCCATTACTTGCATTATTTATTGTTAAGAGGAAACTTTCATTCTTTTATCAAATACATTTTGTGTTCTCTGTTGTTTTTGTATTTTGTTTATATAAAGAACCCTGTTGTTTAGTCTCATAATTTTGTATATAATTTCATGATTTTTAATACCCTATTTAATCTTCAACAATATCCCTAAGTGCGTCATACGGTTCATTCTCAGAAAATTCTCCATATTGAGAATATTCTCGAGAATATTCCCGAGAATATTCTCCGATTTTTCATTCTCGAGAATTTTCCAACACTAGGTATACACGACGATTTATCGAAGCGATGTGACTGTGCAGTTCGTTGGTGCAGTTTATCGAACGTCCATTGAGTGTTCACACGTCTCCAAAATTTGCATCGATCATCATCATCAGTTCTCCGCCGAAGCTCAGACGATAAACATGTCATCCGCGATGAAAGACGACGACCGACGTGATTGCGATAGCCTGGCTTATTTTATGCAAAAACAGAATTAAATAAAAAAAAGTCTGTGGTGTAAGGATTGGCTTTTCAAAAGAAAGACATACCCTCACCTAAAGGCTATAGCGGGATAAGATGGTCAAAACTGCTCCTGCAACGATCAGCCCCGCGATCTACATACAAAAACATGCCTTCATAGAACTTTTTAGCTTCACAGAGACCTTAGAACCTCTTGAATAGAGAAAAGTAGCTTTTCTACTCGTATCCGAGAGTATCCGAGATGAAAATAACAAAATACTAATTCACGAAAAGGATGTCAAAAAGAGATGGGGAAAGTATTTTGACAGTTTATTAAATGAAGAATTTGACAGACATCCTGTGGAGTTAACGGAGACAGTAACAATAATGGTTACCAGAATAACAAACGAGGAAGTGGCTCAAGCGCTTCAAAAAATAAAGAAAGGAAAAGCAGTCGGACCAGATGATATTCCTGGGGAAGTATGGAGAGCATTGGGAGAGACAGGAATAAGTTGGCTAGCAGATCTATTTAATACAATTATGGAAGTTGGACAAATGCCAGACGAATGGAGAAGCAGTATATTAGTACCAGTCTATAAAAACAAGGGAGACATACAACAATGTACAAACTACAGGGCTATAAAACTACTTAGCCACACCATGAAAATATGGGAGAGAGTAATTGATAGACGGATACGTGAAGAAACCGAAATATCCGATAATCAATTTGGCTTTATGCAGGGCAGATCAAGAACAGATGCAATTTTCATTGTAAGGCAACTGATGGAAAAATACAGGAATAAAGAGACCAACGCTCATATGGTATTCATTGATCTTGAGAAAGCATATGATAGAGTTCCTCGAGAGATTCTGTGGTGGGCACTCAATAAGAAAGGAGTCCCTGGCGAATATGTAAAGATTGTGAGAGATATGTATGAGGGAGTAACGACTAGTGTTAGGACAGTTGTGGGAGAGACTGATAAATTTCAGGTGAAAGTAGGATTGCACCAAGGCTCGGTGCTTAGTCCTTATTTATTCTCATTAGTTTTGGACCAGATATCAGCTAAACTACAGGGTAGCATTCCATGGTGCCTAATGTATGCTGATGATTGTAGTGTTAGTAGGAAATAGTGAAAGAGACTTAAACCAAAAACTGGAACAGTGGAGACAAGCTCTGGAGGAAAAAGGTTTAAAACTTAGTAGGACAAAAACAGAGTATTTGGAATGTTCATTTAAAGATGGAGTTACTACAAATAAAATGGCATCTTTGGATGGTGAAATGATTGTGAAAAGCAATAGTTTTAGGGTCTAGGACATTTCGCCGTCGCCGTTTCGCCGTCGCCATTTCGCCGTCGCCGTTTCGCCGTCGAGCCATTTCGCCGTCGCCGTTTCGCCGTTGAGCCATTTCGCCGTCGCCATTTCGTTGTTAGCATTCGTACCTATAATTTCGGGATGATCATTACTTGTATATAAGTTTTGAATGGTTTTCGAACGATTATATACATATAGGGTAGGGACGTTCACTATAAACAATTAGTTGCTGGAAATCTGCCACCCTTGAAAAAGAAAAAATATAGGGACGCGGATTAGCGAATTTTAAGATTAGTCCGAAACTTCAATGCTGATGGAGATATTTTAGAATATCTTAGAGGACTTGCCCATAAAATTATGAAATGTAACTTTTTAAATATTTTTAATACTGTAAATATTTTATTTTTCAGACGAAAACAATGTATAGTTGAATACGAAAATATAACTTGGTTTTACTAGCAACATCAGCATTTTATTTACACTGACATTTAGTATAAAAAAAAGTTAGTATGTTATCACGTTCTTGCGACATTTAGTATAAAAAAAGTTAGTATGTTATCACGTTCTTGTAAACTTAACCAATGCCGGGATGGCGACGGCGAAATGGCCGACGGCGAACTGGCTCGACGGCGAACTGGCTCGACGGCGAAACGGCCGACGGCGAAGTGGCTCGACGGCGAAACGGCGACGGCGAAACGTCCCAGTCCGATAGTTTTAAGTACCTAGGATCGGTATTACAGAGTAATGGAGAAATAGATGGAGTTGCATGCAGTAGAATTAGGGCTGGATGGATGAAGTGGAAAGAAGCGAGTGGTGTGTTGTGTGACAGAAAAATACCAATGAAGCTGAAGGGAAAATTTTATAAAACAGCCATAAGACCGGCTATGATGTACGGAACTGAATGTTGGGCAGTGAAAAAGAAAGAGGAACAACGAATGCATGTGGCGGAAATGAGAATGCTTAGATGGATGAGTGGAGTGACAAAGAAGGATAAAATTAGAAATGAGTATATTAGGGGAAGTCTAGGTGTGGCACCAATTGATGCCAAAATGAAAGAGCATAGGTTAAGATGGCTTGGTCATGTTCAACGTCGAGACGTTAATCACCCAATACGAAGAATAGCTGAAGTGCAGATTCCTGGAAGGAGTAGGAGAGGAAGACCAAAGAAGACCTGGGGGGAGATGATAAGGCAAGACATGTTGGTAAAGGGGATTAACATTGATATGACCCAAGATAGAATTGTGTGGAGAAATGCAATTAGGGAAGCCGACCCCGCATAGGGATAAGGCAAAGAGAATGATGAGAGGCCATAGAACCTCTTGAATAGAGAAAAGTAGCTTTTCTCGACTTTTTTATGAGCGCCGTTTTGCTTTTAAAAAACCCGAAAAAATTCAAGGAGATGTATCTTTTCAATACAAAACAGCCTGATTATTTCAGATTTTTATATTGAAAATCGGGCCTAGGAACAATCATTGAAACTTTCAATATTTTTTAGGTTATGTTAAGAATTTTTGGCTAACTTTTAAATAGTAATTTCTTGTGTATTTTTTTCGTTCTTTTGAATTGCAGAGGTAAAATTTTCAATTTCTGAGCAGAAAAGAAGAAAAAAATCGAAAAAATTCGTTTTTACCAAACTAAACATATTTTACCAACAATATAAAACAGCTACGAATAGTTTCGAAAAAATTATAAAAAATATCTGCCGAAACATTGCTTTTCACTGCTCAGAAGCACAAATCATTTTTTGTTAATCTGTGTTCTTGTTTGGGATGTTTTTAAGTTACATTTTATGTACATATTCCTTTTTTTATATACATAGGTACTATTAGACGAGGGCAGTTAGCACTAAAAACACCCGAATAAATAGATTTTTAAATACAGCACCTAGAGACTTGCAGTTTTTTGCATTATGTTCAGGGTGACCTCAGGAAAAAAGTCTATTATTCCAAAATGGGTGGAAATGCATAATTGCACTTTTAAGTGCATAAAATGCATCCAAAAGTGCATAAACATGTCAAAATCAATATACTAAGGATCAAAATTTGTTATTTTGGGGCCACTGAACACGAATACGCCATCAGAACTGCCCCCGGACCACCTGGTGCCCATAGTCACTGCAAGGGACGTTATCTTCTGGAGTTTCGAGGATTTTTGGTATCAAATTTATGCAAACGGACAGTCACGGGTTTTTGGGGTCGCTAAACACGAATATGCCATTAGAATTGACCTCCGAAGTACCTGGTGCACAGGGTCGCTACTAAGGCACGTCATCTTCTGGAGTGTCGAGGGTTTTCCGCAATAAATTGATGCAAATGGATAACTTATGGGGTTTTTGAGGTCGCGAAACACGAATATGCCATCAGAACAGACCCCTGGAGCACCTAGTGATCAGGATCACTGCAAGGGGCGTCATCTTCTGGAGGTTCGAGGGTCTTCGGTACTACATTGATGCAACCGGATTACTCATGTGTGTTTAGGGTTGCTGAATGGAAATACGCCATCAGATTCGACCCACAGAGCACCTGGTGCCTAATGCAGTGCAGGTCTTCTGGAGTTTCGAGAGTTTTCTTCATTAAATTGATGCAAACGGATGATGATTACGCATGGGTTTTGGGGTTGCTGAACACGAATGCGCCGTCAGAACAAACACCAGAGCACCTGGTGCCTAGGGCACGTCATCTTCAGGAGTTTTGAAAGTTTTCGGTACTAAATTGATGCAAACGGGTTTTGGTGTTGCTGAACACAAATACGCCATCAGATCCGACCCACGGAGCCCCAGCCGCCTAAGACCCGTTATTTTCTGGAGTTTTTAGAGTTTTCGGTACTAAATTGATGCAAACAGATTACTCTTGAGTTTTTGGATTTGCTGAACATGAGTATGGCATCAGACCTGACCTACGGAGCAGGTTGTGCCTAAGGCACGTTATCTTCTAGTTCTAGATTTTCAAGAGTTTTCGGCATTAAATTGATGCAAACGGATTACTCATGGGTTTTTGGGATTGCTGAACACGAATACGCCATCGGAACAGACACCGCAGTACCTACCTGGTGCCTAAGGCATATCATCTTATGGAGTTTCAAGAAATTTTTTTGCAAACGAATTGCTCATGGGTTTTTGGATTTTCTGAACACGAATATGAAATCAGAACCGACCCTCGGAGTTCCTAATGTCTAGAGTGACAGCTATGCAAGTCAAGTTTTCGAATTTCGAGGCTTTCTGACACTAAATTAGTACACACCGAGTACGCGGAGGTTTTCTGAGTTGCTGAGAAGGATTATGACGTAGATGAAGGCCTCTGGATTATCTGGTGTCCAGGGCTGATACAAATAAAAAGTAATATAATAATTAATACGGTCTGCTCTTAAAAATTTGCTTAGATGACGTGCCTTAGGAACTAGATGCTCCGGTTCTGTTCTGATGGGGTATTTGTGTTCAGCATCCCCAAAAACCTATGAGTACTCCGTTTGCATCAATGTGTAGTACCTACCAAAGACCCTCGAAACTCCACTTGCAGTGACGTAAGTGTGCAAGACGCAGTGTGCAAGATGACGCCACCTGGGCAGCAGATGCACCAGGGGTCGGTTCTGATGGCATATTTGTGTTTAGCGACCTCAAAAACCCTCCAGTAATCCCTTTGCATCAATTAAATACCGAAAACCCTCGAAATTCCAGAAGGTGACGTCCCTTGCAGTGAGCACATTCGTATTTAGCGGCCTCAAAAACCCCCTGAGTAATCCATTTGCATCAATTTACCAATTCAGTGACCCGAAAAACTCCCCGAATAACAAAATCTGGTCCTTAGTATACTGATTTTGACATGCTTATGCACTTTTGGATGCATTTTATGCACTTTAAAGTGCAATTATGCATTTCCACCCTTTTTGGAACAGTAGACTTTTTTCCTGACGTCATCTTAAACATAATACAAAAAACTGCAAATCTCTAGGTGCTGTATTTAAAAACCGCTTTATTTTGTGCTAAATGCTCTGGTCTATATGTATTTTTGATTTGTTACAAACAATATTTTTTGTATTTGTAAAGTAATTAAATAAATCAATCATCAATCAAAATCAAAAGACTTGAGAACGAACTGAATGATTGACCCAACTTCCGTCTATACGCTAGGATAAAACTGTGCAGCCGCGATCGACAACGATTTATCGAATAAATTTTGTTCCTGCCTACAGATCTTTTCCACCAACCAAAAATCTGCATCGATTTTTGTCCACACGTTCGATAAAACTGCACCAACGAACTGCAGAGTCACATCGCTACGATAAATCGTTGTCTTGTATACCGACAATAATAGCCCATGCCCATATACACGACAACGAGTTAATGTAGCGATGTGACTGTGCAGTTCATTGGTGTCGATTTATCGAACGTGTGGACGCATATCAACGCAGATTTTTAACCAAAAATCTGCATCGATTTGCGTCCACACGTTCGATAAATCGACCCCAACGAACTGCACCGTTCACAACCATACTTCATAATAACTGATATAAGTTAGGATCTCTATGGCTTCATAAGGTTTGTTCCAATACAATGAGAACCGTCATGTAACGATCACGTTACTATAAAATAATACGTTCCATGCGTTATGTGTCTGTATTTCGTGCGTTCCATGGGATATTTTGTGTACTGCGCAGGACGGCGATCGTTACATGGACGGTTTCTCGTTGTGTTGCAGTGGCGAAGCGTGACTTTTTCTAAAGTGTTACCAAAACTAGATGTAAAAAAATTTTATTGAAAAATAGTTATTTATGAAACAGTTCGTGAAGTATGCTTTTTGCAAACGCACGCGATATTTAGAGCACGAGCGACAACGGAGCGAGTGCTATACATCGCGTAAGTTCGCAAAAAGTACTTCACGCACAGTTTCATACAATATTTTATCTACGATAAACAAATAAAAAAACTGTAACTCTTCGTCACTGGAATTCATTTCTATTCTACAATTTTTAGAACTTTGACATTTAAAAATCCTATCTACTTTCAAACCACAAAACTGTCAAAAATTGTGTTGTAAGTTAGGGTGACCAGATCATAAACTTAAAAAAACGGGACACATCCAAGGAGCAGTAGCGTAAAATTTTTCTCTGGGGAGGGGGGTTGGCTTATTTTTTTGTATTGTTTGTGAAAGACAAGTTACATTTTCCTACTTTTTTTATATATTTTTCATATGCCCTGGGGGAAAGGGGGTTTAACCTCCAAGTCCCCTCTCAGGGGGGTTTAACCTTCAAAAGCGCTTTTGATATAATCAATCGGACGAAAATGATGGAGGAGATAGAGAATGTTGGAATCCCAGAAATATTAAGACAAATTATGCTAACAGTAAGCCTAAAAGAACACCAAAGCAAGGATCAGTTTCAACAAACAACTTCTAAGGAGATAAATGTAAATAAATGAGTGAAATAAGGTGACTCTGTCTCCCCGGCACTATTATTTAATCTGATATTGAAAGTAATCATAAGGAGGACAAACTTGTATCCACCTTTAGCTACTTGGGAGTAACAATATGGAAAACCGGAAAAGAGAGAACAGAAGAAAGAATTCTGAAAGGCAGAAAAACATATGGAATGATTAGAAATCTGTTAAACAAGACAAGTATAATATGAACCAATATAATACCTTAATAAGACCTGTTGATACATATGGGATGGAAACAACGACGATTAATAAGAAAGAGGAACATAGCATTCCGAAATTTGAACGAACAATAATGAGAACAATAGTGGACCACAATGTAATAAGAGAGGGAGAAATAATAATGAAAACAAATGCAGAAATTGAAGAAACAATTGAAATTGAAGAAAAAATACGAGGCTTTAGGCGTCCCGAGAGACCTTTTCGGGACACCGGGACAGATCGTTAAAAAACGGGAAAATCCCGTTTTTTCGGGACGTTCGGCCACCCTATTATAAGCCATTGCTCATATTGTCATAAATATGACAACGCGAAAGTTAAGGATACTTGATTATATATGAAAGTGTGCCAAAAAACCCATTGAAAGTGTGCGAAAAAGTAAATCCCATTTAAAATACATTGTTACTTCACGCACACTTTAAACCCTTCACGCACTGCTATCTATAATGACAGTTTTCACAAACTAAAAACTTATACATAATATGCCATAAAGTAGATAACAACTATTTTGAACCTCCCAAATAAAAGTTTTTGTTTTCAATCATGTGAGATAAAATTAAACAAATCACTATTCCCAAATTATATGCATGTAATTATGTATACATGTATTATATGCATGTAATAGGTATAACAATAAATAATAAACAAACTAAACAGATTATTCTACAATAAAATTGACGTCAAAAATTAACAAGTAGGGAACAGAACATATTTTGAAAACTAGTGTTTATATTTTAAATCTTCTATTTTCAATAATTTCATTTTTTTTTTTTCAAAATTATATATAAAAAAAATATACAAGGATAATGACTTTTCAAGTAGTTGATCGATTACGCAGCAACATTCTTCCATGTTCAAATGCACGAATAGCTACTAAACTAACGTTACCATATTGTAAAATGGTGACAATACTGATATACACAGCGTGCCCGAGCCGTCTCTGGAGCCGTCATTCCTTAAAAATTTTCAGTCTCGACCGATAGCGAGAATCATCTTTCGTTACCAGAACTAGAAGTGGTAACGGAGTATAATAACGTGCAACGGATTCAAATTTAATGTATTCACATGTAATCTCGCCAATATTTTCGTGCGTCTAGTTGGCTATTTACTGAATTAGGTAGGTACTACGTATTAACAAATAATTCTATTGGTAAAAAATATAAATGGAATTATTTCATAGTAGTCATAAAATATTTATTTGCAAGATTTTTAACTGTTACCAATGGTAACAGTGGTTACATGGACGCTTCGCCAGTGTTGTGTTGGAACAAACCTAATATATGAAACCATAGAGATCATAAATTAATATGTATGTAGACATAGAAAATTCTGAATACGATGTCGAACTTATTTTATATGGTCTACAAAAGTATTGGGAATTATCTGTAGCTTAAGAAATAAATATGATAAGCAAATAACCATTTGTATTTACTTAGAAATAAAAAGTAAAGCAGGTTAAACTTTATTTTTGGGATATTAACCCTTAAACGCCCAACCTTTTTTAGGTTCCATGTACGCCCAAGGGTGGGTAAAAAATGTCCACCCTGAAAATAGCTAATATATTTATTGAGAGTTGTTGGAAATGGATTAAACTTAAGAATCTTATGCTTAATGAACACAGCATCTTCTAAAATATTAATATAAACAATTTACAAACCTTACAACAAAATTACAATGTACACCAAAATTAAAATACCAGTAAAAGCCAGTAATTCAGATTTGTCGATTTTCTCCACATTCTTCCTTTCAGCCTCTTCATTGGCGGATAATTATGTGGATTATGTAATTAAACGTCGATACGTATGTGGATTATGTTCCTACCAACGAGAAATTAAATAGAAACCTTTAGTAACAAGTTTTACCAAGTGTGTACTTTTATGCCCACCCATATTTAACTCAAGATATTACTTTTATTTTCAAAAATATCTGTAGAACCAATTTAACATTCGATAAAAGGCTGTCTTTTTAACAATAAATAATTTTTGGAAAATTTTTAAACAAGTAATAAATATGTTACAAGAGAATACGCATTCGGTGGACATTTTTTACCCACCCTTGGGCGTTTAAGGGTTAATGAGCATAATAATAATTAGATAACCATAGATAGTTATAAAGTTCTCTGATATTTGTAGTGACTGAGTAATGATCAAAATTGTATACAGAAATAGTGGAAAAAAAGTAGAAATTTCAGATGTATTAATTTTATTTAAGGAGTAACCGCAAAGTTTTTGCTATTTAAATGCATTCAGTTTTTTCGAATCCCGGGAAAACTAATACCTAAGTATTTTTCAAAAATTTAAACGCAGAATGAAATATTACATTATTACCGACGGCCGAAAGTCACTTAGAATAAACAAAAAGTTTCTTTCGAAAGAAATATTTGAAATCAAAAATTCCACTAAATTTTCTCTCTTTTTTTCATATCTGTAACTTATTAAAATAAACACAGAAGTTTTCAAGACACTTTCGGCCCTCGGTATTAATATAATATTTCATTCTGCGTTTAAATTGTTCAAAAATACTTATTAGTTCTCTCAGGATTCGAAAAAAAAATGCCTTTAAATAGCATTGGACCAAGATTTTGCGCCTACCTACCCCCATAAAAACTTAATCAAATATTTCTTTTTATGAATTAATTTTAAATCTTTAATTAATTTTAGAATGGATTCTGACATTCCCGTTCCTTATGGAAGGACCATTCTAAGGAAGACACCTCAACCTGTAGAAATAAAATTGGAAAAACAAAGGAATGTTTTGGTTGCGATAATGGGCTCAAATTGTGGTGGAAAGAATAAACGATGGGATTATGTAAAGGAGTTAGAAAAACATATTAAAGTTGACAAATACGGAAAATGCGGTACCTTAAAGTAAGTTTTTGGGATCATTTTACATAAAGGGAAGCTTAAAGTGATAATATCAAAAGAATATTGAAGATTTTTGGCAAAATTAGTACATACATCTTTAGTTTACAATAGAAGAGTATTTCATTCTCTTTAGAGCTCTCAGTGGTCGACAAGTCTTTGTTTAAGGTTAATTTACAGACTTGCACGCACCGTCATATACAGGGTGTCCCAAAAGTAGTGGAACGGTCGAATATTTCGCGAACTAAACATCGGATCGAAAAACTGAAGAATACGGGTTCAATCATTTTCAAAAGTCTATCCAATGAAACCAAACACCAACCCCCACTACACCCCCTGGAGGTGGGGTGGGGGGTAACTTTAAAATCTCAAATGGAAACCCCCAGTTTTTCTTGCAGATTTTGATTTGTTACATAAAAGTAAGCAACTTTTATTTAAGACATTTTTTCGAACTGTGGGTAGATGGCGCTATAATTGGGAAAAACCATTTATCCTGATACCATAGGTAAATTATAGAAACGGTCTAATATCTCACGAAATACACTTCCAAATGAGAAACTAAAAAACAGATTTTTAATCTTTTTCGAAAACCTATCGAATAACACCAAACATGACCCTCCAACCCACCCCCTGAATGTGGGGTGGGGGATAACTTTAAAATCTTAAATAGCAACCCCCACTTTTTATTACAGATTCGGATCCGTCATGAAAAATTAAGTAACATTTATTCGAAACATTTTTTAGAATTGTTAATAGATGGCGCCTTAATTGGAAAAATTCGATTTATTAGCGCCATCTATCAGAAATTTTAAAAAATGTTTCGAATAAATGTTGCTTAATTTTTTATGACGAATCCGAATCAGCAATAAAAAGTGGGGGTTGCTATTTAAGATTTTAAAGTTACCCCCACCCCACATCCAGGGGGTGGGTTGGAGGGTCATATTTGTTGTTATTCGATAGGTTTTCAAAAAAGATTAAAAATCTGTTTTTTGGTTTCTCATTTGGAAGTGTATTTCGTGAGATATTAGACCGTTTCTATAATTTACCTATGGTATCAGGATAAATCGTTTTTCCCAATTATAGCGCCATCTATCCACAGTTCGAAAAAACGTCTTAAATAAAAGTTGCTTACTTTTATGTAATAAATTAAAATCTGCAAGAAAAACTGGGGGTTTCCACTTAAGATTTTAAAGTTACCCCCCACCCCACCTCCAGGGGGTGTAGTGGGGATTGGTGTTTGGTGTCATTGGATAGATTTTTGAAAATGATTGAACACGTGTTTTTCAGTTTTTCGATCCGATGTTTAGTTCGCGAAATATTCGACCGTTCCACTACTTTTGGGACACTCTATATATAAAGATCAGTCTAAAGGATGGGCCACACGTATCCGCACCGCGTCCGAGCCAGAATGGCTGGCCAATGGCCATGCTGGCTCGGACGCGGTGCGGATTTGTGTGGCCCCACGGTTCTTAGACATTACTACGGTTGCCTAAATCGACCAACCAATGAACATTAAGGGTGAGATTACGTCACGAGAGTTTACTGTCATTTGAATCGTAATATGATTTTTTTAGAATCCTCAGAAAACCAAGTATTTTAGAAAAATTTAAACGCAGGATGCAAGATTACATTATTACCGAGGGCGGAAAGCCCCTTAGAATAAACAAGCAGATTCTATTGAATGAAATATTTGAAATTAAATATCACACTTCTCTTTTATTTTCAGCCCTGTAACTTATTAAAATAAACATTATAGAAGTTTTCAGGGACTTTCAGCCCTCGGTAATAATGTAGTCTTTCATTCTGAGTTTAAATTTTTCAAAAATATTTATTAGTTTTCTCAGGATTCGAAAAAAATGAATACAATTAAAACACATTGAGAATTTTGACATGCGTCAAAATTTTGCATTAACTCAATGTAAAATTCTGAACTGTTGAGTTCCAGCTTCCCTAATAATTATTGTACATCAAAAGACATTAGAAACTATTTGTAAAGGATTGAAATCTGTATTGGAAATAACTGTTAAAATTGGTCTACGTAATTAAACATATTCCAAAATTTTGTAAAAATGTAATACATTTTAGTTTTCAGCCCAAACTTAGACCACACACAATGCACTAATGTTCACATTTTTGAACTGTCAATATTTTTATTTTATCATCTATTGTTTAAAAACAATACAGTTGATAAGATACCCTCAGTTGCGGAGAAAGGATTAATAATAAAGTTTTTTTTATTCAGTCAATGGTGTGAGCACTGTCAGTTAAATAGTAACATGTGGCCTTACTTTTACACGCATACCTATTGTGGCAAATGTATCATATTTTTCAAAATTTTGGAATGCATTTAAATCGTAGAACAATTTTAACTTTTGATTTTAATACAGATTTTAATTCTGTATAAGTATTCCCTCATGACTTTTGATGTAAAATAATTAGGGAATCAGGAATTACACAATTCAGAATTTTACATTGAGTTTCCTATGGCCCTTTTTACGATTCACCACCCGGTATAAGATAAAATGTGTACTATTTGTCTAATTATTTCATAATAACACAAATAATACACATATCTACACAATAACACACATTCAATGATCGAAAATCATTTAAAAATATGGGAATGTAAACTCTTGTGACGTAAAGTCAAAAATATAGGTCTCCCCACCACCGTCGGACAAGACAACCGTAATAAAGTCTAATAACCGTGGTGTGGCCCAACCCCAATTATCGCCTATATTGGCAGTGATACTGGTTTTCTCCAAAATGTCGCCTTGCTTTTATATAGAAGAACTGAACTTGAACATATGAACTCATTCAACTTTGAAAGGATATGGCCAAAGCAGGACTAATGATAATAATCACGAGCATCTTTCATACGCTGTTGCTTCAAATGGTTAAACTTCATCGTATTATTGTTTTGAGAACTTCTTCTTCTTATAAACCGGGAGATATTAACAGAACTTCAACCACGATTTTCTAAGTCCTGCCCTTTGCAATACTGGAAGGTTAGAAAAGGTACTTACAATTTATGGAAAAATCCACGGGTTTCCTGTGACACTTTACTGTGAAAATTAGATTTTCCATGAGGAAAAAATTGGGGAGTTGCGATGAATTTCTGAGTCCTGCCATATCCATAGAATGACAGGATACTATCAATTCTATGAAGAAAATTTTTTGGGCAGGAGGGTTGCAAAAGGACTAAGGGAGTATATGGATATACGAACATGTAATGAAAATAATGAAATTTTCATAATTTTCTGAGTCCTGCCAACTTAATAAATTAAACATAATTATTTGAAAATGATCGAAAAAAAATGTTGGCATGACGTCTCCTAATGTTTAACTGCACTCTTGGAAAATTCTGTGGAAAATTTTCACCCTGGTTCCGTGGTTTTCTGAGTCATAAAATAAATTTTATTATAAAATAAATAATTTAAGTAGACATTATTCAAAATGGCAGGATGTTTAGTTACACCTTTTTTACTAAACATAGTTAAAAAATGTGTAAGGAAATTCGTGTTAAGTTACACGAATTTCTGAGTCATGCCGTTTTGGACATATCTCAAGAATGTTAATATAAAGCTATTTACAAAGAGGCAGGATGGTTGTCTAGTTATTTCGTATATAAAAATAAAATTTTTAGTCAGTAAAATTATTGCAGGTTTTTATACAAACATATTCATATCACCACAATTTTCTGAGTCATGCCATGTCAGGTATGCTTAAAAAACACTAATCTAAAACCGTTTACAACGTGGCAGGATAACCGCAAAGATATTTAATACATAAAAATTAATTTTTATATCCTTAAAAGAATCGTACGGTATTAAATATTATTTTCCTGAGTAATGTCTCTGATTTTTACACACCTTTCAAATCTAATACCAAACTGTAACATATTTATTTTAAGCGATTAGATCATATTTGTATCTAATAATTTGTATAAGTAAACGTAATAAAAGTAATAGGAAGAAAATCAATAATTTTACAATTAATTGGTTATAGTAGGGATTGTACCTATTATACAGGGTGTCCAGAAACTCTTCTGACAATCGAAGCCCGGAGATTCCTCAGATAATTTTAAGAAAATTTAACTCAAAATTCACCTCGTCCGAAAATGCTTCCCAAGAAAGCTAGAGCTCTTTAAAGATGGTGTATTCTAATTAGTTTTTTTTAATAGCTCCGGAATCCAGAACACTTCTATTGAGAAAAACGAAAACTGTACACCTATTTATCTTCCAGAGATAAATCGATTCCATCATTTGTCAATTTTTAGTACCAATCATAGGCGTCCGTTTAGGGTAGGGAAACGGATATTTTATCCCATAACTTTTCTGTGTCTAACTTTTAAGCATTTTTGACACTGGATTATTAAACTATGGGGTATTCTTGTACTAAAAGGTACTCTTGCTTTAAGTCGGTAGGATACGCCGTGTTCTAGTAAACTCGATTTGAAATTTTTTTCGGTTTTTGAATAAAAAAAAATAAAAAAAAACTATTTAGAAAAACGAAAACTGGTACGTTTATTTCTCTTCCAGAGATGAATATTTTATCAATTGTGAATCTCTAGTATCGGTCATAGGCGTCCGTCTTGGGTAGATCAACGAAATCTCATAACTTAGCTGTCTATGTCATATTAATTTAGCTGTTTTCACCTTTAGTATTTAAAATCAAATAGTGATCTTACATTGTTTATAAGTAAAAAATGACGTTTATTCTTTTTAATATTTTGTTTATTACATACTATTTTTACCAAATTTATAAAAGCACTTGTTAGATACCTATATCAAAGAATGTCACGAAATAGCTATTTGTATAACAAGGGAGGAAAGTGCTACTTTTCCTCCCGAGAATGAAGTTTACTGCCCGACGCGTAGCGGAGGGCAGTAATCATTCAAGGGAGGAAAAGGCACTTTACTCCCATGTTATACATATGGTTTTTCCACCTTCCTCAAATAACAAGTCATTTTTTCATTTTTACTTAATTTATTTATGTAACTAACCAACAAAATTTATTAGAACTAAAACTAACAAGTACGTACAATATAACTGTCAACTGTCAAATATAAGTCAAATTAATAATGTAAACATTGTTAAATCAAAATAACAATTTACTGTTTTTTACCATTCTGCAAAATACAGAGTGTTTTATAAAGAAACGTTAAAATGTATAGAAACTTACGTAATAGAAAATAGATATTGTACAGGGCGTCAATAAGTTACATTTCATGAATGAAATACCATGACGTCACTTTTACTTTTCCTCCCTAGGGAGGAAAAATATTTTCCTCCCTAGGGAGGAAAAGTAAAAGTGACGTCATGGTATTTCATTCATGAAATATAACTTATTGACGCCCTGTACAATATCTATTTTCTATTACGTAAGTATCTATACATTTTAACGTTTATTTATAAAACACTCTGTATTTTGCAGAATGGTAAAAAACAGTTAATTGTTATTTTGATTTAACAATGTTTACATTAATAATTTGACTTATATTTGACAGTTGACAGTTGTCTTGTACCTACTTGTTAGTTTTAGTTTTAATAAATTTTGTTGGTTAGTTACATAAATAAATTAAGTAACAATGAAAAATGACTTGTTATTAATTTGAGGAAGGTGGAAAAACCATATGTATAACATGGGAGTAAAGTGCCTTTTCCTCCCTTGAATGATTACTGCCTTCCGCTACGCGTCGGGCAGTAAACTTCATTCTCGGGAGGAAAAGTAGCACTTTCCTCCCTTGTTATACAAATAGCTATTATATTTGATAATTTCTATGGTTTACAGTTATCCCAACATAAACATTCACTCATTAATATTTTTATTTTTAGGTGTCCCGGTCATTACAACAAAGACTGTCCACTTTTAGACAAATATCTGTTCTATTTAGCCTTCGAAAACTCAAACTGCGATGAGTATATCACAGAAAAAGTGTGGTGGAATGCGTTCCATAAAAATTCCATACCGATAGTCATGGGCGCTAGTGTCTCCAGCTACAAAAAAGTTCTACCACCGAATTCCTACATAAATGTTGACGACTTCGCGAATCCAGCTTCCCTAGCACGTTTCATACTGCGTCTCAACGACACAAACGAATATCTAGAATATTATCAATGGAAATCACATTTCGAAGTTTTGAATGAACACGGTTATTTCCAAAGCAATATCTTCCACTACTGCCGAGTATGCCAGGCATTGAATTACAACGATAAGAAGCAAAAAATTTATGAAGACTTACAAAAAGACTGGAACGCCAAAAATGTCTGTTATCCTGCTTGGAACGCATAAATTTTATGTTTTTCCCTTTTAATTCCCACAGAGAATAATATCTAGAATATTATTAATGGAAAAATTTTGAAGTATTGAACTACCATCGGGATTTTGAAAGCAAATTATTCTACCACTGTGGAATATATCAGTCGTCGAATTACAACAAAAGCTTAATGGAACGAAGACTTGAAAAAATACTGGAATATCAAAAATTTCTTTTATCCAAGCTAAAACACCCAACTTTTCAGGAAATCATAATTTGACACTGAACAGATGTACATTTTGAATAACAATATTATTATTTTCCTGTGGTATAGAATACGCCAGGCATTGCATTAAAAGCAACGTAAAAAAACAAAAATTTATGATGATCTCATAAAATCGCTACTGCGCGTGAAAAAGGAGTTAAGTCATAATTTATCAAAAACGGGGTTAAGTGAAATTTCGAATCTAAACAACAGGGACTTTTAATGTGCAGAAAGGGATAAGTTAACATAAACAATATCTACCATGTTTTGTGTATGGCATCACATGTTCAGTCACATCAAATTCAATTTAACATCGTGAAAAGGGAGTTATGTCTACGTGACTCCTTGTTCACAATAATATACTGATACACACGAATAGTGAAAAACGAGTTAACTCGACATATCTCGTTTTTCATTTAAAGTACTGTAAGTTGTTTACATGACTTAACTCATTTTTCACTATTTTGATTTTGTTGTACCATATTCTTAAACCTAGCGCAAGCGCATAAAGGCGCAAATCGGTCAGTCTCCTAACCTACCCTCCCCTTATCACATAAGAGCACGTGCCGGCAGTGAATTATAGGTATTGTAAGTGCTTAAAGATGTTATCATCGAGATGTTATCTTCTGAGGAGGAAGATTAGTACCTAGTTTATAATGTTTTTAGGAAATAAATCCTTTATACTGCAAACTTTTATGTCCTTTTATTTTTATTGTCCTAGTCATTCAAAAGTCTGTGAAAAAAGATATAAGTCAACAAAGTTTTTGTGCAAAAAGGGTTAAGTCTGTGAAAAAAGGTATAAGTCAAACAGCTCATTGGGTAAAAGGGTTAAGTCAATCAAAAGTCTTGATGCCGTAACTTTTTTTTAATTCTCTATTGACTTTACAATTTGTTCAATGTTTCTACAATCTCTCGCAAAATTAAGGTATCAGAACATATATTTACAAATGCCTTTACTAGATACGAAATTTTCCCTCCAATTTTTAATTTCAATTTACTCAGATATACTTTTTTGACTTATCTCCTTTTTCACGCGCAGTAGCGAAATAATGATAAAGAATGTGGACCTACCCAAATCACTATTTTCCACATTGAACTACAATGTAAAAAAAAACTAACGAGTTTTAGGTAAATTCAAAAATACTGACTATTCAAAAGTCTTTTACTACATTTAGTGCAGTCACTGAAGGTTTTCACCTCCGATTTCGTTGAACCTCCATCGATATTCATGAAAATTGGTGAGTAGTTAGAGGATACCTCAAGGAACAAAGGTGACATGATGCCAACTTGCGCTTTTACCCTGGGGGTGGATACCATCGCTTTTCTGGGGTGATAATTATTTTATTAAAAATAATACCATAAATCGATAGAGGGACAAATTCTAAGCAAAATTTGTTAATTAAGTTATTAACATAAATCAATACTTTTTGAGTTATGAAAGATCAAAGATTTTATTTTTTCGTAAAAAAATGCATGTTTCAAAGCTGTTTTTCATGTATAACTCAAAAACTATTAGCTTTTACAAAAAAGTTATTCTTACCAAAATTGAAGACAATAAACAATTGAATACACTATTCACTCAAAGTACTAAACTAATGTTAATTCAAAGTGAGTTATGGGTAATTGAATGTATATTTTTTTCGATGTGTACTCAAATCTAAGTATTCAAGCTTAAATAACGGGAAAACGATACATTTTATAAAATATACTTTCTAAACACTTATCAAACTACTTTAGAATACCTACCACATGAGCTCCAGAAGAAGTTAATAGCATCAAAATTAAGCAAGTTATGATGAAACTAAGAGAACCCTTTCGATTTTTTTTAGGAAAAAGTGAAAAATAAAACATACGCCATTTCAACAAAAATTAAAATTTATAGTAATCCTTACAAAAATTTCTTTGTATTAGCATAAGTAATGATTTTAACAATTTTCACCGGCTTAGAATGCGTATTTTTGAAAAAAAGATATATTTTAAAAAAATCAGAATTTTTAAAATTATCGACATTTTCATTTTTTTTTTGATAATAACTATAAAAATACTCAATATACGTAAAAAATGGTCAATAACCAAATTTTAGTTTTTTCTATATCAAATATTATACCTTTTTACCATTTCTGTAGGGTGAAAAATAACCGAGATAGAAACGTTTAAAGTTTAAATTTTGCTGCGAGAACCATGTAACCGTGGCCATTTAATCTTTGATTTTTAAAAAAGTAAGCGGTTTAAAAGATTAAATTCACCGCGTTTTAATAGCATTTGGAATTACCTTTCAAACCGTTTTTAGGTGAACCTGATATCTTAAAAATTAATAAATTAACGGAGTTATTATAAAAAAACGATAACATTTTTTGGAAAAATTTTTAAAAGATAAAGTTTGAACAATTTTTGGAGCATAAATTTTAATGCTATTAACTTGTTCGGTATCTCATTTGATAGATATTTCTAAGTACTTTCACAAATGTTAAGTTTATGTTATAAAAGGCATCATTTTCCCGTAATTTAAGCTTGAATACTTAGATTTTGGTACTCGCTTAGAAAAATATGCATTCAATTACCTATAACTCACTTTTAGTCAATATTAAAAGGTTTTTTTAGTAAGAAGTTTATTTAATTTCTTATTAGCTTCAATTTTGGTAATAATAACTTCTCTGTAAAAACTTATAGTTTTTGAGTTATCTATGAAAAATCGGTTAAAAACATGCATTTTTCTTACGAAAAATTAAAATTTTTGATCTTTAATAACTCAAAAAGTTTTGATTTATTTTAATAACTTTATATAACAGATTTTGCTTAGAATTTGTCCCCCTATCTAATTATGGGGTTATTTTTAATAAAATAATTTTCACCCCGAGAAGGAGTGGCATCCACCCCCAGGGTAACAGCGCAAGTTGGCACCATGTCACCTTTGTTTCTTGAGAAATCCTCTAACCACTCATCAATTTTCATGCAAGTCGATGGAGGTTGAACGAAATCGGAGGTAATAGCTCATATCCACCTTCAGTGACTCCACTTGGGATCTTTAAAAATGATGCAGGAATTTCTTATTCAGAATTGCTAAAATGTATTTAAGGAATATATTATATTCCTGCCAAAACATTTTAAAAATCCTGCATAATTTTCAATTTTGCCATAAAACATGGAGTATTTTCTTTTTAGTATTTGTGAATATTAAAGAATTTAAAATTAAGAAGCTGTTTTCTGCAAATTGGTAACACTGGTAACATTGGTATTATTGATAACACTAGAATGAGGTAGTAAAGAAGATGAACTATACCTGTGACATAATAAAATTATGACCTTTGCTAGTTAGATCTATTGTTATGTACCATATTACAAAAAAAACTGTAATTTAAATACAAAACTTAAAATAAACATTTCACAATGTATTAGTTGTATAACGATTGTATGTGTGTGTGCCTATTGTTTATATTTTGTAACCTTTCTATTTATGGGATGGTAGATTAGAGTAAACAGCAAGTTGCTTTGGATGTTAGGATGTTAGATGCTGCATCACATTTAAAATAACAGTATCTAATAAACTATATATTTACCACTAGTAAATTATCAACCTTTTGTGATGACCATCACAAAATAAAATCAAAAAGTAAACAACAATTGTGTTAGCTGCATCTGCAAAGGCAGATCATAGATTAGTATCAGAATAAAATAATGGTTTATGTAGTAATTAAATGAGCGTGAATCAAGAATTAAGTTCAACAAGAATTAGGTTCAGTATTAAGTCCAACATTATTCAAATTATATTCTGCTAGTATTCATAGTTTGTTTGACGAAAATATTAAATGTTTACAATATGCAGATGATATCTGTATATACTCCACCCAAAAAACCTACGACGACTGTCTACGATCATTGAGGCATATAGTTGAAATTATTATACAATGGACAAATGAAAATAATATGACAATGTCCACAGAAAAATCCAATATTATGTTTTTCACCAGGCATAGGTTGCGCGCACCGGGAAACGTAACCTCGAGTGGGCGTACTATACCAGTGGTGAATCAGTATAAGTATCTAGGGATAGTACTAGATAATAAACTTCTGTGGACTAAACATATTCAATACATCAAAGGTAAGTGTGAAAAAAAATAAATATACTAAGGTGTATTACCAACAGAAAATGGGGTGCAGATCCCAAAACAGCTTTATTGTTCTACAATGCTTGTATTCGGTCAGTCGTGGACTATGGGTGTTGGATATATGGATCAGCAAGCAATACGAACTTAAAAATTTTAGATCGGATACAATACAGATGCTTGAGAATATGTTTAAGTGCAATGGTATCCACTCCAATAAACGTTATGCTAGCAGAGTGTAATGAAATCCCATTAAATTTACGTAGACAATTTTTAGCTCAAAAATACTGCATAAAGCTAAGAAACACTGAGTCAGACCTTTTAACAAATCTGGCTTTATTAAACATGGCAAACTTAACTAGTAAATATTGGAGAATAAAAAATTCACCACCACTAACAGATGCATTCATTGAAACCAGGAATTATACAGATTTACACAAGAGTAAATTATTACCAATTTATAAATTTCCGTATAAAACTTTGATAAAAAAACCCAGAATCATAATTCCTAAATATACAGAATCAAATCATTTAAATAATATTTTAGTAAAATCTATACTGAGCGACTTTGTGGATTACACAGTAATTTATACAGACGGTTCTAAAAATCAAACAGGAGTAGGGTGTGCTATGTATGTGCAAAATACCCATCAACATAATAATTACAAATTATCTAGTATTAGTAGTATTTTTACAGCTGAGATTATAGCCATCGAAAAAGCTCTAGAATGGATCAAAGAGAATAATATTGAAAAAGCTGTGACAATAACAGACTCCAGATCTGCAATATATGCAATTGAAAATACTGATTTTAGTTCATACAAATCAAAAATTTTATGTAATATAAAAAATACTTTGTCTAAAGTGGAAGTAGTATTTATATGGGCAAAAGGGCATGCCGGTATACTGGATAATGAGAAAGTGGATGAGTTGGCCAAAGATGCAATAAAAAAAGGTGAGATACTAACTCACATCTTATCGACAGATGCAATAAATGACGTCAAAGTTAGAATAAATAAAATATGGAAAAAAGAATGGAAAAATATTACAAGCATGTCAAAAAATTTATATTTTTCTTTACATCAAGAACTTCCTCCGCCACCTGAATACATATTTAAATATAACCTGCCAAAGCAAGATATTTCTACTATCGTCAGATTAAAAACTCGACACGAGAAATATGAGGCACATCTGCACAAATTAGGAATAATTAATTCATGAGTATGTTTTTGTGATAATGTTTCGATTAGAGATTTAAACCATATTTTCTTGGAATGCAAAATTAACGAGAGATATATAAATCAATTATATTACAATTTACGACAAACACAAGTTCATTTTCCAATTAGTATAGAATATCTACTAAGTTGTCATAAAATGGAAATATTTAAATTACTCACAAACTACTTGAAAGAAACAAATATAATCATTTAAGTGAAATACGTATAAATATAACAAAACTAATAAATTGAGGTAAAAATAAAATAAAAATCTGTGGCTAACGGACTCGCACACACACACACACACACACACACACACCCACACCCACACCCACACACACACACACACCCACACCCACACCCACACCCACACCCACACCCACACCCACACCCACACCCACACCCACACCCACACCCACACACACACACACACACACACACCCACACCCACACCCACACCCACACCCACACCCACACCCACACCCACACCCACACCCACACCCACACCCACACCCACACCCACACCCACACCCACACCCACACCCACACCCACACCCACACCCACACCCACACCCACACCCACACCCACACCCACACCCACACCCACACCCACACCCACACCCACACCCACACCCACACCCACACCCACACCCACACCCACACCCACACCCACACCCACACCCACACCCACACCCACACCCACACCCACACCCACACCCACACCCACACCCACACCCACACCCACACCCACACCCACACCCACACCCACACCCACACCCACACCCACACCCACACCCACACCCACACCCACACCCACACCCACACCCACACCCACACCCACACCCACACCCACACCCACACCCACACCCACACACACACACACACACACACACACACACACACCCACACCCACACCCACACCCACACCCACACCCACACCCACACCCACACCCACACCCACACCCACACCCACACCCACACCCACACCCACACCCACACCCACACCCACACCCACACCCACACCCACACCCACACCCACACCCACACCCACACCCACACCCACACCCACACCCACACCCACACCCACACCCACACCCACACCCACACCCACACCCACACCCACACCCACACCCACACCCACACCCACACCCACACCCACACCCACACCCACACCCACACCCACACCCACACCCACACCCACACCCACACCCACACCCACACCCACACCCACACCCACACCCACACCCACACCCACACCCACACCCACACCCACACCCACACCCACACCCACACCCACACCCACACCCACACCCACACCCACACCCACACCCACACCCACACCCACACCCACACCCACACCCACACCCACACCCACACCCACACCCACACCCACACCCACACCCACACCCACACCCACACCCACACCCACACCCACACCCACACCCACACCCACACCCACACCCACACCCACACCCACACCCACACCCACACCCACACCCACACCCACACCCACACCCACACCCACACCCACACACACACACACACACACACACACACACACACACACACACACACACACACACACACACACACACACACACACACACACACACACACACACACACACACACACACACACACACACACACACACACACACACACACACACACACACACACACACACACACACACACACACACACACACACACACACACACACACACACACACACACACACACACACACACACACACACACACACACACACACACACACACACACACACACACACACACACACACACACACACACACACACACACACACACACACACACACACACACACACACACACACACACACACACACACACACACACACACACACACACACACACACACACACACACACACACACACACACACACACACACACACACACACACACACACACACACACACACACACACACACACACACACACACACACACACACACACACACACACACACACACACACACACACACACACACACACACACACACACACACACACACACACACACACACACACACACACACACACACACACACACACACACACACACACACACACACACACACACACACACACACACACACACACACACACACACACACACACACACACACACACACACACACACACACACACACACACACACACACACACACACACACACACACACACACACACACACACACACACACACACACACACACACACACACACACACACACACACACACACACACACACACACACACACACACACACACACACACACACACACACACACACACACACACACACACACACACACACACACACACACACACACACACACACACACACACACACACACACACACACACACACACACACACACACACACACACACACACACACACACACACACACACACACACACACACACACACACACACACACACACACACACACACACACACACACACACACACACACACACACACACACACACACACACACACACACACACACACACACACACACACACACACACACACACACACACACACACACACACACACACACACACACACACACACACACACACACACACACACACACACACACACACACACGTGAATCAAGAATGCCATAAATAACAAATAACAGTAAATACATTAATATTGTCAGCATGCAGATAATGCAGTGATATTGAAGATAACGAAGAAGCACTACAAAGAGTGATAAACAGAATATGTAGAAGAAAATTGTGAATTCGGAATGAAACTAAACATAATGAAAACAAAGACTGGGGTTCTCAGAAAGAATATAAATGAAACATTAAAAATAAACGTCAACAGAAGTGCATTCGAACGAGTCATAAAAGTAATGTACCGGTGTGCGATCTAAATGAAGTTGAACCACCACTCAAAAGAAAGAAAAGCATATATAGAGTAAAGCAAGATCTATTTTTTCCAAAATGTAAAATGTGCTAAATTGTCATAGATTAAGTAGTATAGACTACTGCACTTGAGTGAACATCTTAGAGTGTTGTAAGGAATTATAGTGAGGACTATGACAAAACCATTGGAAATTAAAATCTTGTGAATTGTGGTTGTCTGAAAAAATGCTCAGAATATCATGGTGACAAAATTATACCTAAAGAAATACTCTGGGCTAATTAGCAAAATACAAGGAAAAGTTATTTACCAGCAATTTTATTGCTTGAATCGAATCTTATTATTGTATGTATTAATAATATAGATATGCAAAGTCAGCAGATAGTGTGCTACTTTTTTTATAAACAAAATGGCGCCCGAAAATCGTGTTTTTTTCAATTTTTGCTCTATAACTTCAAAGATTTTAACTTTAGACCAAAAACACCCAAATAAAAATTCACCGCAATTAAATTCTGCATAGAGACGTGTTTTTTCCGATTTACTTCGACGAAAACTTTCCCCGGAAAAAGCGGGTTTTTCCAACAAAATTTTTAATTTTCAACTAAACTTTTAGATAAGTAGTTCTTAATCAATAATTAAATAACTTGGTAACGTAAAAGCCCTTTCCGTATATATTATAATTCAAGAAGCCGATGGAAATTTAATGAACAGTTTGCAACAATTGAAATGTTAATTAAAAATTTACGGTCGTTATAATACCGACAATAATTATGATGCATAAGAATAACTATGATTTTTTCATAAAAAGACACTATACCTATCTAATGTACTTTACAGTATTGAAATTGGACTATTAAAGCGGCCTCAGGAATATTTTAAAATTATAAACAATTTTTTGGTTTATAAACAAATAGAATATCTCGGGAAATATTAAACTAAATTAAATTGTTAAAACGGTATTCGAAAGACACCGGCAAGTCGTTTCTTTTAAAAGAAAAAACGTTCAATTATGACGAGCGGTTCCTGAGATACAACCGGTCAAAGTTGACCGAAATTTACGGCAAAGATATAAACAATAGGATCATAATTTTCAAACCATCACCTTTTTGTTTTTGTCCTCTTTCTCCACACCAATTTTCATATCTTTAAAATCCTCATAACATATATTATTATAATAAAATCTATCGATAATACGTGTGAAAATTACCAAAAATAGCAAAATTCCTATCAAAAATTAGGTTGGAGAAAATGTAACCCTCAAAGTTCAAAATCAGTATACGTTAACAAAATGCATTTTCTCGGCTTCCCATGGAGCAATTTCCTTCATTCTTTTTTTGTTCCCTAATAACTCGAGTAGAGCCATCGAACTAACGCATTATTAAATGTCAAACTTGCTTTTGTTTTGTTATAATAGATTAATTTATTTATAAGAACAGAAAATTACATATTTTTTCCAGTTGTAGGCTTTTTTTTTAGATAAACTTATTACAAGTGTACCTTTTAAAGTTAAAAACATAAATATTCTCATTTGAAAGCTGTATAATTATTTAAACAATTTTTATTTAAACAAATTAAAATATTGTGTTATAATAAATATATTAATTTATTATAACAAAACAAAAGCAAGTTTGACATTTAATAATGCGTTAGTTCGATGGCTCTACTCGAGTTACTGGGGAACAAAAAAAGATTGAAGGAAATTGCTCCATGGGAAGCCGAGAAAATGCATTTTTTTTAACGTATACCGATTTTGAACTTTGAGGGTTACATTTTCTCCAACCTAATTTTTGATTGAAATTTTGCTATTCTTGGCAATTTTCACACGTATTATCGATAGTTTTTATTATAATAAATGTCATGAGGATTTAAAGATATGAAAATTGGTGTGGAGAAAGAGGACAAAAATAAAAAGGTGATGGTTTGAAAATTATGATCCTATTGTTTATATCTTTGCCGTAAATTTCGGTCAACTTTGACCGGTTGTATCTCAGGAACCGCTCGTCATAATTGAACGTTTTTTCTTTTAATAGAAGCGTCCTGCCGCTGTATTTCGAATACCGTTTTCACAATTTAATTTAGTTTAATATTTCCCGAGATATTCTATTTGTTTACAAGCCAAAAAATTGTTTATAATTTTAAAATATTCCTGAGGCCGCTTAAATAGTCCAATTTCAATTCTGTAAAGTACATTAGATAGGTATAGTGTCTTTTTATGCAAAAATGATAGTTATTCTTATACATCATAATTATTGTCGTTATTATAGCGACCGTAAATTTTTAATTAACATTTCAATTGTTGCTAAACTGTTCATTCAATTTCCATCGGCTTCTGGAATTATAATATACACAGAAAGGGCTTTTACGTTACCAAGTTATTTAATTATTGATTAACAACTACTTATCTAAAAGTTTAGTTGAAAATTAAAAATTTTGTTGAAAAAACCCGCTTTTTCCGGGGAAAGTTTTCGTCGCAGTAAATCGGAAAAAACACGTCTCTATGCAGAATTTAATTGCGGTGAATTTTTATTTGGGTGTTTTTGGTCTAAAGTTAAAATCTTTGGAGTTATAGAGCAAAAATTGAAAAAACAAGATTTTCGGTCGCCATTTTGTTTATAAAAAAAGTAGCACACTATCTGCGGACTTTGCATATCTATATTATTAATATATACAATCATAAGATTCGATTCCAGCAATAAAATTTGCTGGTAAATAACTTTTCCCAAAAATGGCCTATTCTCCGATAATGAGCCCAGACTAAAACAAAAATTAAGTACTTCCATCATAAGATGAAGGATATGAAAAAGTTACTGGCTTACCGCATATATAGACCAATAAAACATCAATATACACACAACCAAACTTATATGAAATCATCTGATATTTCTTATTATTTCGTGCGAATTTAAAAAACGAACACATGAAGTCAAACAATAAAGTATTTAACAACCAAATTGAAACTAGTTGTTTTATAGTCAATAGCATAAAAAATATCAATGTAAAACAAGTAATGTTTAAATTGTTTTTATTTTTTTGTTTTTTTTTTGGTAGTTAGTGTTATCACCTCTAGTCCTTATGCAAGCTTCAGTTTGCGTGGGCATGCTCCTAATCAAATTATCAACATTTTGTTGTGGTAGGTTGCTCCATTCTTCAAGAGCAGCTTGTACTAGCCGTGCAGTGTTTTGTGGATTATCCCGGAAAGCTCTAAAATTTCTTTTAAGCATATCCCACAAATACTCCTATAAGGTTAAGCTTGGGTGAGCAAGCAGGCCACTCCAAACAAGGGATACCTTCTGCTTCAATGATGTCTCTAGTCACTCTACTGGTATGTGGAGGTTCATTATCATGCATGAAAATTAAATTTTCTCCTGTTGCATCTCTCCAGAGACTAACTACAGGCTATCAACATACCTGTGAGCAGTTAAAGATGATTGGATGAAAATTAAAGGAGTTTTTTTACGGATCACAATTCCTCTTCAGAACAATACACTTCCCCTTGTATATTTGTTAACAGATCTGACAGTTTTCATTTTTGCTTGTCTTTCTCAACCTCTAAGTACACGATTTCGTGGGTCATCTGATTTTACACAAATCCCGACTTTTTCTGAAAATAGCACATTTTGTCAATTCCCAATGTTCCAGTTTTGGTGGTAAAGACACCAATTTAGGCGATCAATCTTGTGCTGGCTGGATAACTCAGGAAGCCATAACTGTCTCCTGCTTAATACTTCTTGGCACGAACTCTTCTTCCTAGCGTTTCACCTGAAACAGTTACACCTGTAGCTTCCAAAAGCTGCCTTTGGAACTGCAGGTAAGAAATGGTTGGGTGTCTTCCAGCTGATTGGACAATTAAACGATCGTGGCGAGCTGTTATTACTTTTTGGCGACATTCCCTTACTTTATTTTTGAGCTTTCCTAGTTCCTGTTACCTAGCATAGGTTTTGGACAGAACACCCTGTGTTACGCCTAGCTCTACAGCTATGTCCATCTGAGAACATTACTTGCTCCACAAGACCAATAATCTTTCCCTGTTGTAAGTTCTGTAACCCCACATGAGGCATATTTTCGTTTTTGGACGCAAAAGTTAGTTTATTTATTTTCGTTCAATTTGCAAATCAAGCAAATAACCTATACCTTACCAAGCTGTACTATCTGATTCTCTTTTATCGATTTGTTTATTTTCAATAAAAAACCTTTATTCTTCGCAACAATAACAAGTTTTTTCAAAAGAAATAAATATTTCTTTGAAATACATGGTGATTCCATATAAGTTTGGTTGTGTGAACATCAACAGTAAATCAGAAGAAATGAACTGATATAGTTGCCAACAACATGACCACATGTGCTTGGTTGTATAGTAACTTCCAGTCATACTCAAAATCTAATCAACATAGAAATAAATAATAATAGTCTCCCGTTTTATACTGGTAATGTAGTTTTGGGATTATAGCAGGGTAGTCTGCTATATTTAGGGCCTACGGTATATAAAGAAGGTAATAGGGCCAGTGCTATGCTTAAACTACCTATTATTACCCCTGGTTTTACCCAAGGTACTCATTTTTATTCAGGCTGAGTCGGCCAGGGGCCTATAGACATTTTAAAAATATCTAGATATTCTCGCCGGTGCTGGGTTTTGAACCCCGACCTACCTGAGTGGAAGTCAGACATGCTACCGCCTGAGCTATCCGGGCTTTTGAAATAAATAAATTACTAAATTTAATAGACAGTTGGAACTGTGTTCAGTGAACAGAGTACACAATCCACTTAGACTTAGATTATACATCGACAGTTCAATACCAAAACTTCATAAGTCAAAATCTACAACTTTTCAGGAGAGCGAAAAAACTTCTCTGCTTCATACCTGTTTTCTATTTCTCTTCTTTCTTTTCTGTTGAAAGTTTTGGCATGTTTTTTCCAAAGTAATAATTAAATACTGAGAAAGAAAAAACATGTACTAGCAGCGACGTTTATCACTCTCCTGAAAAGTTATAGATTTTAACTTATCGCTTTCCTGACCGGCTGACACGCTCGTGAGCTCATGTTTATGTGGGTACCAATATCAAAATAAACATATTTTTACTGGGAAAGATGACTTCAATATGTTGTGTCTATCGTGTATTATCAGAGTAACTTAAATCATTTAACGAATTCGCACTTAGTTTGCAATAGAATACCCTAAAAGGTGGCTGTGTATTTTGAGGACAAAACCGGTAAAGGTAAGTAAATGATATTTTGTTTTTTTATAAGTATTTATGTTATTGTAACGGGGTTGTGGTATAGATAAAGTTTCAACTTCAAGATAATAAACAAGATTTAAGAAATTATTGGTTTCTTTGTAGAGATCTTGTCCCGTAATATTTGAATATCACGATAGTGAGTTGCCATCACACATTCAATTTTCAATAGCAGAAAATTAAAAATACTAAATATTTATTGGTTTGACTTTTTATTATTTTTTCTCTACATATTTAAATGACACAAGTATTTTTTCTAATTACAGGTGTGCCTCTCACCCACGCTTTGGCTCTAGAGTTGTTAAATGATGGTATATATATATGGACCGTTCACTCTTGCTAGAGTATAGGTTGCATTGCCACAATTCTCTCAATGTATATATACACAGTAAATGTGCTCTTAGAATTTATCAATTTTTAAGTGGTTTTAAATTAGAAAAAATACCGAAGTTTTGCATCAAAATAATCCTTAAGGATTTATCTAATTGAAAATTATAAAGTTACAATAATAAATTTAATGGTTTAGTTGTAAAATTGCATTTAACACCAAAATGTAATTAGTTGTTGATAAAAAGAGACTTTTTTTCCACTTAAAAAGTTAATGTGTTTTGGTGACCAGTGGTGGAGTGTTCTTTGAATTCAACAAAGGATCTAATTGTTAAAACTTAAAAATGGCTGGAATATGTTATAAGTGTCAGACTTCATGTAATTATAAAGAAGTCAAAAATGAGATGTTTGGATGCCCATGTGATTTATGCAAAAGAGTAATTTGTAAATCTTGCTCTGGCTTATCAGCTTCTGAAGTAAGAGTTGTAGTTATGTCTAATAGAATAATGCCTTTCTTTTGCCCTTCATGTAGGGATGCTTTAAACATACCTGCCCTTATAAAAAAAGTTAATGATCTGGAATTAGAACTCCAAAATTTCTCATCAAGCCTTAATTGCAAAATCACAACTTTAGAGCAAAGGATACTAAGAATGGAGATTTACGAAGCTGATAAAGTAACTCAAAGTTCCAAATTAACTGTTTCAAATTCTGATCATGTGAAATCAACTGACACTGGTAATCATTATGAATCGTTTATAAGTGAATATAGTGAACGTCGTAAACGTGAAAATAACCTTATGTTGTTCAATGTTCACGAATCTGCCGAAGATTTAAAAACAGTTGAAGAATTACTTTCAGGTTTTACGGAAGTATCCATAAAAAAGTTGTTTCGTGTTGGAAAGCAAGGAAATAGGCCTCGACCGATTAAAGCAATTCTGGACAGTTCTGCTAGTGTTATTCGTGTACTAAAAAACCGAAGTCAATTACCTTCAAATATTAGAGTTAGCTCCGATCTTACTATCAGTCAGCGAAATTATTTAAATGAACTTAGGAAGGAACTGGAAATAAAAAAAAGTGCTGGTGAAACAAATCTGACTATCAAGTATGTACATGGAATTCCTAAAATTTTACCTATTAAAGAAAAAAACTAATCTGTAGGGATAAATCTAATTTAAATCATTCAAAGCTATCTGTTTATTTTCATAATGTGGGAGGCATGCGTACGAAGTTGATAGATTTTAGTCTAAGTGTATTATGTTCGAGTTATGATGTTATTATACTTGTTGAAACATGGTTGACAAATAGCTATTCTGATTCAGAATTGGGCTTGGATTCTGATTATAATATCTTTCGAGCAGATCGTGATAATTTTGATCATTTTAAAGATAAGGGAAGAGGTGGCGGTGTCCTTATAGCCGTTAAGAAAAAGTTTAACAGTTTTGCTCTATCTATACCTCATACTAAAGTTGAACAAATTTTTGTACTAGTTAATATTGGAACAGAGAAAGTTATTTTTGGCTCTGTGTACATACCGCCACGGTCTGATCATGAAATATATGAAGATCATTGTAATGTCCTTGATTTTATATTAATGAACAATAACTACTCTAAGGTTTTTATTTCTGGTGACTTTAATCTTCCGAATGTTACGTGGACAAATGATAATTTAGGAGTTAGTTTATTGAACTATCCACCAAATTCACCAGCTTTACATATGGTCAATTGCTATAGTTTTTACAACCTTTTTCAAAATAATTTTGTGTCCAATAGTAGAAATGTAATTTTAGACTTAATCTTTTCTAATTGTAACGAGTTGAGTGTTGTAAATGCTGCTGATTTAATTTTTCCTAACTCCCTTAACCACAATGGTGTAACATTTGATGTTAATATAATAAATAACAGTGATCCTTTAAAGTACGCAGAGTCATATTATGATTTTAAAAACGGTGATTATATTGGTATGAACTTTTTCTTGTCGGAAATAAATTGTGATTCACTAAAGGCTTTGAATATTGAAGACGCTGTGTCTAAATTTTACGATATTGTCAATCATGCAATAAATTCTTATGTTCCTAAAAAAGTATGTAAGACAAGTACATTTCCAATTTGGTTTAGCCCGGAGTTAAAACGACTAATAATAGAAAAGAAAAAATATCATAAAAAGTATAAGATGTTCAACAATTATGATGATTTTATTATTTTTCATAACTTACGATCTGAATGTAGTACACTGAGTAAAGATTGTTATAATTTATATGTTAGAGATTCTGAATTTAGAATTAATAATGACCCAGGCACTTTTTGGAAATATATAAACAGTCGCAAAAAAAATTATGATGTACCTTGCCATTTATATTTAGGAGATGATCAAAGTAGTTCTGGGGAGGAAGCTGTGAATTTATTTGCCAAATTTTTTTCTACAGTGTTCACTGACCATAATACTACCCCCCCACAATATCAGTTTGAAAATGCTGGTAACATGAGTTCATGCTCTTTTAACATAAATACTATTTTTGAGAGTATTCACAATTTGGCTCCTAAACTAAATTTTGGCCCTGATGGCATTCCTAACTATCTATTAAAACAATGTGTTTGTACTATATCTAAGCCATTGTGTATACTCTTTAATAAATCTTTGCAAGAAGGGGTTTTCCCTGATTGCTGGAAACGAAGTTACGTAAAACCTATATTTAAATCTGGTTCAAAGTCAAATGTGGAAAACTACAGAGCAGTTTGTACTATATCAGCAATTCCAAAATTATTAGATTATTTAGTTACTAAGCAGCTTACTTGTGAATTCGGCAGTATTCTGGTGAATGAACAACACGGTTTTGTACAGGGTAAATCTACAGTAACTAATTTACTTCTTTATCAGAATGACATTGTTATTGCTTTGGAGAACAAATTACAAGTAGATTCCATCTATACTGATTTTTCTAAAGCATTCGATAAGGTCAATCATAATATCTTACTTGCAAAACTTACAGCATACGGTGTTTCTGGAAGTCTCTTTGATTGGATGCAAAGTTACCTGACTAATCGAAGTTTAAGTGTAAAAATAGGATGTTTTCTTTCTAATGCTTTTACAGCTACATCTGGAGTACCGCAAGGTTCCCACTGTGGCCCCCTTCTATTTAATCTGTTCTTGAATGATGTTCACTCTATTTTTAAGGAAGTTAACTTTTTAATGTTTGCTGATGATGTTAAAATATATAAGACTGTCAATAATGAGGATAACATTTTTCAGCTTCAGTCACAAGTAGCGTTACCAGGTGTCCCGATTTGCGCGAGACGTCCCGATTTTCAGGGGTCTGGGGACGCGTACCGATTTGTACCTGATCGGGACACTAAATGTCCCGATTTTCACCCACGAAAACCTATTTCAGGAGGACTTGCAGTAAATTTTATAACTATGTTATAAAAACAAGGCACTCCTAAAAGCGGCAAAATCGAAAAAAATATAATTTTAATAAAAAATTAATAATTTACTTAATCTATGATTTTTTTTGTAATTTCGTCTGAATATTATTATTATGTAGGATTAAAAAATACAGACTGTAGAAACACCTTGTAGTTCAGTAAATGAACGGGAAATACGGCGATACCGTGTAATTTTCAGGATCAACTCCGAATTGCATGAAAATTTGGACGGCTTGTGCCGTTGGTTGCTTTTACTCGGGGGTGAAAAACCGCTCGTTTAAAATAAGTCCGGAGATGGATAAATCGACTAATTCTAAGCAATTTTAATTCTATAGAATTTTAACTTAGTTAATACTTTTTGACTTATTTACGATTGAAAATGTTTCTTTTCGACACAAAAATCACGTTTTCAGGCGATTTTCAAAATAACTCAAAAAGTATTTAATCGAAAAAAATATTCTTAGCAAAAACGTAGTATATGAAAAAATGAAAAAAATTGTGAACTCGTAAAGTCTATAGGCCTAGCAAAAGCAAAGTTGTAGCTCATGAAAAATACGTTCTTATTCGTCAAATTCCAAATCAAATATTTCAACCTGAATAACCAAGAAATGAAGCACTTTTCGGGGAAGCCCAATTAAAAAATTTTTAATAAAGCTTTATTTTTATGTTTTAAAAAAGTTTCTAGGATCTAAGCGAGTTATGCTCAAAATCAAGTTGACTCCTTTTTTTTTTTTGTAAAAAAATTGTGAAAATCTCCCCCTACTTAGCACCCCAAATTAAATTAATCGTTACCGCTTTACAAACAATTTACTTTCCTTATGTATTTTTAACATGGTTGAAAGGGCCTGAACGAGTCACTAATCACAAGTCTATGCAAAATATGAACAGCCATATTTTAATTAACCAATTTTTGTCTTACAGAAAAACAAAATGAATCTATCATATTTATAAAAGCAAAAACTACCTACTTTTTATTCCTTGAGATTTTTAGTATCCGTAATACTTTTCAAGTAACTTTGAAAAAAGGGCATTTTCCAATACTTTAGGAATTTTTTTTTATTATAAAACCATTTTTTTTTTCAAAACTAAGCACTCCCAACTGGTAAACCTTTCAGATGGTATAAACAATACACAATACTACCAATATAAAGTAAATGGTAAAGCGGTAACGATTAATTGTATTTACGGTGCTAAATAGGGGGAGATTTTCACGATTTTTTTTTATCAAAAAAGGGGCCAACTTTATTTTGAGCGTAACTCGCTTAGTTTTAATGCTGGAGACTTTTATATAAACCAAAATTAAAGATTTTTTTAAATACTTTAAAAAATTATAATAGGGTTTGTCCGAAAATTGCTTAATTTTTTGGTTTTCAAGTTGAAAAATTCGATTTGGAATTTGACGAATAAGAACAATTTTTAAAAGCTACATTTTTGCTAAGAATATTTTTTTCGATAAAATTACTCGAAAAGTACTGACTTAGTTTAAAAATTATATAGAACAAAAGTTTTTTAGAGTTAGTCAGTTGATCTATTTTGGGACTTACTTTAAACGCGCATTTTGTTACCCCCGAGAAGGGGTAACTATATCTGTCACCCCCCAGTAAAAGCAACCAACGGTACTAGTTTAACTTTGAAGTAGACAGTACCTAAGTAGAACCTTAAACCACATTTTCAATCAATTCGGAATTGACTCTGCAAATTACACTCCAAAACGGTCATTTACTGTGCTACTGTTGTTTATTTGTCCCGATCTACAACCCTAAATCCCGATTTGTTTTTGCTTATGTACCGATTAAAAACAAATCGGACCTGGCAACACTAGTCACAAGTAAATGATTTTTATGAGTGGTGTGGTAGAAATGATATGGAACTTAATATTAATAAATGCTTTTTAATAACTTTTGCTAGATCCCATTCACCTATTCACCATCAATATTTTATTAATAATACTCCTGTCACACGTGTGAACGAAATTCGGGATTTGGGTATAATATTTGATTGTAAATTAACATTTTACTCTCACATTGACCATACTGTTTCGAAAGCATTTAAGATGTTGGGTTTTGTATTGCGTTCATCAAAAGATTTGTCAATTCACACAATAAAAATCTTATATTGCAGTATCGTGAGATCAATTATTGAATATGGTTCTATTATCTGGTCACCTAGTTATGCATATCAAATCCTAAATATTGAAAAGGTTCAAAACAAATTTTTACGTTTCGCAGCTTTTAAGATGGGTTTAACAGTTAGAAATTATACTTATGATAATATATTAAAGAGATTAAATTTACAAACTCTTGAACGCAGAAGAGTCATGTTGGATATTTGTTGTCTTCGCAAAATTATCTCTGGTGTTATTAACTCCGAAGAATTGATAAGTCTTGTATACTTTAATATACCTGCTAGATTGACACGAAATCCACAAATATTCAGGGAACAACGACATGCTACAAATTATGGTCAATATGCACCAATTAGTAGATTGGCCCTGTATGGAAACAAGTTTAGTCATGTAATAGATCTGTTTGGTTCTTCAGTTTCCTCTATTAAACAAGAACTCGGGCGTCTTGAATTTTGAATTTAAAAAATTAAATAGATTTAACTGTTATAGTTAATTCAGTTGTTTTCATCATTTACAAATAATTTATATTCTTTTTTATTTTTTATGTTTGTGTTTTATAGTTGTAGTTTTACATGTATCTAAATTTTATATTTTCATTATTATGACAAAAGCTCTGCTTTATTGTATGTTGTATGTATTGGGTTTATCCCGTTAATAAATAAATAAAAAAATACTATGAGCGCTTTTAATCCATTTCACGCGGTGGATTAGTCCGCAGTTTCCTTTAGGTCATCGTTCATAGGTTGTGATGTTTTTTTGCCTTCTCTACTATCTTCTTCCACTCACTCCGGTCCTGAATCTTTTCTCTCCAGTTTGCAATATCCATTTTTGATATATCGTCTAGCAGTTGATCTTCCCATCTTATTTTTGGTCTTCCTCTTGGTCTATTTGTTACTGGTCTCCAGTTCATTATCTTCCTGATCAGTTCTTCTACCCCTCTTCTTTGTGTGTGCCCAAACCATCTGAGTCTTTGTGCTTTAATGAATTTTACTATATCTTCTCCTTCAGTTATATTTATTTCATGGTTCATCAGCTTTCTATATTCCCCTGTTTCTGTCTTCACTGGGCCATGTATTCTTCTCAAAATTATTCTCTCAATTATTCTTAACTTTTCTTCGTCTTTTTTCGTAAGGCACATTACTTCTACTCCATAGGCTATCACTGGTCTAATTGCTGCTGTATATATTTTTGATTTTGTTTTTTTGCTCAGGTTTTTGTCCTTGAGTAGTCAGTGATATTTCCAATATACTCTGTTACCTGCTTTAATTCATTTGTTTATCTCTATACTAATGATGGTAACTAATCTGAAATAGAAGATTTAGATGGCGAAAATGATGATGCTTTTGAGGTTCAAATATTTAAAAATAACACTGATGACAAGGATATTGAAGAAACTGTATTGGATGAAGAACCTGTTCCTTCAACGAGCTCTTCTTCAGCAAGGAGGCAATGAAAAGACATGACATTTCAGCAAAAAATTTTTGTTTTATTTTAGTTAGTATGTAATATCATATTAAAAAATTATAAAAATAATTGTTATTTGGTCCTATTAGTGTTTTACGTTTAATAAAAGTGAATTTTTTCATACACTTACGATCCTGCATTCATAGAACATAAGCCGAGAGCGCACGAATGTGACATGTCATTTGTGACAGATTCAAACTATGAATTTTTTTTTTGCATTTTTTACACCTTTTTTAGATACCGTATATCGTATTTATTCAAAGGGAAACTTCATTTTCACTCAAAAAAAGTTCAGGCCTGAAAGGGATATGAGGTTTCGTCGAAGGAGGTCGTTTTGTCCCTCGGTAATCAACCTGTTAAGGAATATTTAAACATAATGTGTCATTTAATTTTCTCAATGTAAGCAAGTGACAAAACTATGTAAATAAAGCATATTCTAACATTTGGCTATAAATAGCGAATCTCTAATTTTGCTTGAATATAAATATTTGCACATCAAAAGTCTATCCTAGAGAGTAAGGTGTTAATAGATATTTCATCAATTAAAAAAATGTTAGTGAGTTTATTGCTGGCATAATCTTAGGATTCAACAAAATAACGTTTATTAAAAATTGTGCTTAAAGCACTCTTCAAAGATTTTATACTAAAGATGTTTTAATAATTGTTCAATTAAGCACAATTGAGATTTACTAACAGTTTATAAAGAAAGGCACTGTGGTATATTGATAAATATGTATTTACTTTATTTACTAACAAAAGTACTTACCAATACAAATGTATGTAGTTTTTTATCCAACAGTACAGAACAGCGCAGTTGGTAATAATATCCACAAAACTATACAATTCACATTCACATCTTAAATTCTTTTTTACATACAAAAATAAACCAAACTATTTTTTCAAGAATGTATAAAAACAAAACGTAATATGACATATGACATAAGAAGGATGACAGATGACATGTGTTAACTTCAGTCTTTTAAAATGAGATCGTTCAGCCATTCAGCGAAGCTGACTGTATACCATAAAAAGGTTACAAAATGTCAATAATCGCCATCACTGTCTTAAAAAGAAAGGAAGGTTAATTTTCAATCATGGCGGATCACGTCATGGAGTCAGACGACAATAAACAAACTGTTTCAAAAAGTAATAACAAACAGTGGGTAAAGTTAAATGTAGGTGGTACATATTTTTTAACAACCAAAACAACATTGGCAAGAGACCCTAACTCTTTTTTGTACAGACTGATACAGGAAGATAGTGATCTAATTTCAGATAAAGTGAGTTGTTTCCTCAAACAATAACTAAACATTTTTTGGTTTTAATAATAAACATATCGCTATGTTTATTTATTAAGCTTAACAGACCTTGTAGGCCTAGGGCTAAAACGTTTATATTTCTGATTACATTTTATTTTACTCTTATATTATTTAATTTCACTTCAGTCTTTTTATACACTCTTTCACCACCTCCCTCCATCTCCTTCTGTCCAATGCTAGTTCTTTCCAGCTCTCAATGATTCTTTTCTTTGTGCCTTCATACATACAGTCCTTCCATCCTTTTCTTGGCCTGCCTTTCCTTCCCTTTTGTATTGGTCTTCCTGAGAGTACCATTTTTGACATTCTTTCCATATGCAGGATTTCTCTGTGCTTTGATTGTCGTCTTTATTCTTACCTCTTTAGTTCTTGCATATTGTTCTGAAACTATTTCTTTTTAAGTAAATTTAATGAAAAATTTTCTTGGTAAAAGATATATTTATTTAAAAAAACCTTACAAGGGCCACAAATATCACAAGACGTTTTCACTCTCTAAAAAGAGCATCATCAGTGTTACAAGCCTAACATGCTGAGCCACCCAAAAATACAAGGATTAAAACCCTTTAAAAGTTGACTAAATGTCTTACATGACTAAATGAATTATGGAATCCAAAAGATGGATATAATCCCTATGGATAAGGCCCTGGGGCAACATATGACTTCCACAAGGTACATAGGTTGCTAGGTTTTATATACAGTCCCCGAAAATAGTGCATTCCTTTAAGGTGTGGATATAACACACAATTTAGAACAAAAAAGTCCTATAACATTTTTTTCTAAAGTTAACCGTTTCCAAGAAAAAATTACATTGTTCTCCATATGAGTGAATTTTTATTTTACATACATACATACATAATTGGTTGCCTCTTTTACCATTAGGTGTCGAGGATTCCTCCTTTATATAATACTCTCTGCAAATTTACGCCACTTCTTCCTATCTGCTGCTAAAACTTTTGCTTCTTGCCACGATGTTCCTCTTTTCTTGAGTATTTCGTTTACACTAGTGTTCCAGCTTTTCCTTGGTCTGCCCCTCGTGCTTTTACCCACTGCTTTGGCCTCCCATGTCATTTTCACTTGTCTCTCACCAATCATTCTTATCATGTGTCCAGCCCATTTTAACTTCTTTTCTTCAACTTTTTCGTTGAGCGATTTTACCTGTAATTCATGTCTTATATCTTCGTTTCTTCTTTTGTCTAATCTTCTTGCTCCCACCACTTTTCTTAAGTATCTCATTTCTGTAGCTTGTAATCTTTTTCTTTGTCTGTCATTAAGTACCCAGTTTTCTGCCCCATATATTGTGATTGGCATATATACAGTTTTATATACTGTATAAAGTATATAAAAGTAAAGGGGATTAACATTGATATGACCCAAGATAGAATTGTGTGGAGAAATGCAATTAGGGAAGCCGACCCTGCATAGGGATAAGGCAAAGAGAATGATGATGAATGACAGTTTTATATACTGTCATTTTGGTTTTCCTCGATATTTCTTTTGTGTTTATGAAATTTTTATACAGTGAATAATAAGTTCTCGTTGCCAATTTTATTCTGTTTCCAATTGCATCTTCTTGTGTTCCTTTGTTGTTTAACATTATTCCCAAATACTTAAAGAGGTCTACTTGCTCGATTTTTCGCCCTTCGATTTCAATATTTACAGTTGCTTCTTTGTTGGCTATTGTCATTACTTTAGTTTTCTCCATATTTATTATTAAGCTGTAGTTTTTTAGTTCTTCAGCCCAGATTCTAATGTTATCTGCCAGAGCCTTTTCAGTTCTTGCAACTAATACAATGTCATCAGCAAATGCACAGGCTTCAATTTTTATTTGTTGCAAATTTCTATTCCCTATAGCGCATTTTTTAGTTTTTTTCCAACACTTTTTAATAACTTCATTCATAACGGAAATAAATAACAGTGGGCTCAACACTCCACCTTGTCTAACCCCGTCGTTATTAGAAAATTCGCCGGAGATTAAGTTACTTGTCCTGACCTGGTTTTTTGTGTTGGCATACAAACTCTTTATTACACTTACAAGTTCTTCATCTACTTCCTTGTCTATCAGGCTTTGCCATATTCCTTCTCTATTGACCATGTCAAACACCTTTTTCATATCTAAAAACGCCAGGTACAGTGTATCGTTTTTTAACAGTGTTTTTTCAGTAATTTGCTGTAGTGTGAATATATGATCTTGTACGCTGTGTGATGGTCTAAATCCACTTTGTATATCCGCCAGTCGAGGCTCAACTATTTCTCGTAGTTTCTTTTCTAGGATAATTTCGTAAATTTTCAACGCTGAGCAGAGAAGTGATATACCCCTATAATTACTGCACTCTTTCGTGTCTCCCTTTTTGTGTATAGGCAGTATTATTGAAATGTTCCAATCCTCTGGGATTTTTTTGTTTGTCCACGCTAAATTTAGTAGGTCATGTAATTCTTGTTTACCCTGTTGTCCAAGATATTTCAATAATTCAGCATCTATTCCGTCGATCCCTGCTGCTTTACCAACTTTTAGTTTTTCTAGTGCATCTTCAACTTCTTCCATCTTTATTTTAGTTTCATAAACGTCTTCTTGCCATCTTGTCATCTGTTATCTGTGTGCGATTCTCTGCTGTTGTATTTTCATTGTTTAAAAGTTCCTTGAAATATTCTCTCCACCTTTCTATAATGGGCTCATCCTCAGTTATTATATTTCCGTTTCTATCTTTTATCTGCTGTAGTTTAATTTCTGTTTTACTTCTCATATTCTTTAATACTCCATAAAATAATTTTGTATTTTGGGTACTATTTTCTTCCATAGTTCTTCCAAATTCTTCCCAGGCGTTCTGCTTTTCTTGTTTTATCCTTACTGTAACTTTGTTGCGCTGTTCCTTGTATTTATTGTATGCCTCTTGATTTCTTTTTTGTATGTACATTTTCCATAGCCTTTTCTTTTCTCTGACTTCTTTTTTAATATCGTTGTTCCACCAGCTTGTCTGCTTTTTATGATTATTTCTTCTGGTATACCCGCAAACTTGCCCTGCTGTTTCTAATAGTATTGCCTTAAATCTGATCCACTTTTCTTCCACATTTCTACTTTGTCTTCTCTTTTCAATCCTTGCAAACTGTTTTTCTGTTTTTTCTATATACTCATTTCTTGTTTGCAAGTTTCTCAGCTTATAGGTTCTTATTCTTCTGCTATAGTTTTTGTTTTGTATCTGTTTTCGGTCCTCGACTTTGTTGTTATTCTTGAATACTCCTTCTAGTAGATAATGGTCACTACCTATATCATAGCTTCTTTTCACTCTGACATCTTTAACTTTATTTTAATTTTTATTTTAATAAATTTATATGACCTGGCAACATGGCCTAGAAGAACCTGTGACTGTGGAAATGTAATCTAATGGAACCCCTTGTTTATTTACTATTTGAGGTGTGATTTTTAGGGTTGTTTGTGGACATCCCTAGATGTAGGTACCTACCTGCAAAATAATTATTTCTTGCTTTAATAATGTGGCATTTTTGCTATGAATATCCGAATTAATTAAGGTTTTGGAATTAAGCTCGAAATTTTACATAAATTATAACTTTTACTTAAGTAACTATGGTTCAATTCCTAAAATGTAATTAATGATCTTAGGAAAAATGATTTGTATCTAATGTTTTTCTGTGTGTGTGTGTTTTGTGTTTTATTGGCACTGGTTTTCACAGCCAACTGGGCAGTCAATTTCATAATGATTTTCTAGACTATAACTTATCACGAACTCAGGGGAGTAATGTGTAGTGTGTGTGTTGAGTAAGTGTCTTGTTACTTTGCAAAGTCGACGTCATTGTCTTTGCAAAGAGACGCTAATATATTTCCGAATGTCTGCGGTTCCTCCGGTGAGTACCAATAATCCCACAAGGACAGAAACTATTTTCATTTATTAATTTATAATAAACGAAAATTGTTTTTCTGCAATCTATTGAAATATGGAAAATAATTTTAAACGAATTGATAAAATGTCTAATCATTTACAATAAGAAACACTTTATCTTTTAACTAAACTAGTATTATGTATTTATTAAGCTTTATAGGTGTTGAATGCAATGGTTTTAACTGAATTACATAGTTTACAGTGGAAATTAAATAATACAACAGACAACATTTAATAATTATTCTAATTTAGTTTTTTACATTATGCTCCGACTATTAGTAATCTGTTTACTTGTGGTCTAAAAATTAAATTAAATGTTTGTACTTAATTGACAATAATTTTTATAATAAATGTTAAAAGTTACCATGCATCGATACGACGAATCCAGTTGTTAGTAATGCCATAGTCAACTAAATTATGTCGGATAGTTTCTGCAGCACCAAAAATGCGTTTCTGTAATTCAGCTTCTGTTTGGATTTTATATCGGTTATCATACATTAACGATTTCAAATGTCCCCAAAAATAAAAATCTAATACATTGAATTCGGGACTCACAGTAGCCACAGAATGAGTCCATTCCTATCAATCCCACGACGAGGATAAGTAATATCCAGAAGATTTTTCACAGCTTTGGAAAAATATGCTGGGGCTATGCCGTGAAGAAACCACATTTGACGTCATGTTTGCACGTCTTCAAGAAGTACCGGCAAAACATTTTGCAAAAAATTTATAGGCCTCTCCATTTAGTGTTCTGGGTAATTCATAAAATATTGTACCCTTTACCCTTTCTGTATCCTTTACAAATTTCTCCTTGTTAAGAAATACCTGTTATTTTGGAATAAAACTAAATTACCCCAAATATCCAATGTCACTAACCTTGGTTTGTTTGATATAAGGGGAGGAAGACAGGGTGAAAAAATGTAAACACTAGCCGTTTGGTTAATATTTACATTTTTACTTTACTATGTTTACTGTTTTTAAATGTGTCAACAAGCATGCATTTGCTTTTGTGTTGCACGGTGTTGCCAGACTTCAATTTGCATATCAAAATGTATTTTCGTTTTTTTTGTCTAACGGCTGAATTTAGAAAAAAATGTTATGAGACTTCTTTGTTCTACATTGTGCCTTCTATCTATACCTTTAAGGAACGCACTATTTTCGGGGACACCCTGTATAACCCATGTACCTCGTGGCATATAGCAACCCACATACCTCGTGGGAGTCATATGTTGCCCCTGGCCCCTTTCCATAAAGATTATATCCATCCTTTGGATTCCATAATTTGTTTAATTATGTAATACATTTAGTCAACTTTTAATTAAAGGGTTTTACCTTTGTATTTTTGGGTGGCTCGGCATGTTAGGCTTGTAACACTGATGATGCTCTTTTTAGAGAGTGAAAACATTTTGCTGTGCTATTTGTGGCCCTTTTAAGGGTTTTTTTTTAAATAAATATACCTTTTACCAAGAAACATTTCTCATTAAATTTACTTGTAATTAATAGTACACAGCCAGCTACAGGAAATTCTTCCTTGTGTATTTCTTTCTGGCATCTTATGTAATTTATTACTAAGGAAGTAAAACTTCTCTTGTAGGTAGATGGTATACAGGGTGTAACAAAAATACAGGTCATAAATTTAATCACGTATTCTGGGACCAAAAATAGTTTGATTGAACCTAACTTACCTTAGTACAAATGTGCATATAAAAAAAGTTACAACCCTTTGAAGTTACAAAATGAAAATAGATTTTTTCCAATATATCGAAAACTATTAAAGATTTTTTATTGAAAATGGACATGTGGCATTCTTATGGCAGTAGCATCTTAAGAAAAAATTATAGTGAAATTTGGACACCCCGTAAAAATTTTATGGGGGTTTTGTTTCTTTAAACCCCCCCAAACTTTTGTGTACATTCCAATTAAATTATTATTGTAGTCCCATTAGTTAAACACATTGTTTTTAAAACTTTTTTGGCTCTTAGTACTTTTTCGAAAAGTCAGTTTTTATCGAGATATTTTGAATATTTGTCAAATCCACCACATATTTGTTTATGGTTAAGTACGATTATGGAGACTTGGTAATAATATGAAAATTGATGTATGATTTACATTTTTAGGTATATTTTGAACCATATTAAAAAGAAGCCACATCTCGATAAAAGGTGCCTTCTCAAGAAAATACAAAGAGGCAAAAAAGTTCTAAAAACACTGTGTTTAACTAATGGTACGCAGTAATATTTTAATTGGAACGTACACAAACATTTGGGGGGTTTAAAAGAACAAAACCCCCATAAAATGTCTATGTAAACATACTAAAAAATAAGCCTCAACTCGATAAAAACTGCCTTATCGAAAAAATACTAAGAGGCCAAAAAGTTTTAGGAATATTGAATTTAACTAATGGTACCACAATAATAATTTAATTGAGACGTGCACAAAAGTTTGGGGGGGTTTAAGTGAAGAAAACCCCCATAAAATTTTTATGGGGTGTACAAATTACATTATAATTTTTCTTTAAGATGTTCTTGCCATAAGAATGCCACATGTCCATTTTCAATACAAAATCTCTAATGGTTTTCGATATATTCGAAAAAATCGATTTTCATTTTGTAACTTCAAAGGGCTGTAACTTTTTTTATGTGCATATTTGTACTAAGGTAAGTTAGGTTCATTCGAACTATTCTTGGTCCCAGAATTTGTAATTTAATTTACGACCTGTATTTTTGTTACACCCTGTATAAATTTATTAAAATTTTTCTAAAAAGATCTGGATTCAAGTGGGTACATCACTAGTACAAAACAAACGTTTTCAGACTAATCAGTCCATCATCAGGTTGAAACTTCAGATCCAAAGTAGTTGGAACTAGCTACATAGGTAGGTTGAATGACCTTACCATTATAAAAATTAAGCCATTTAGGCTACAACAATGTCGACAATAAGTCGATGTTAAAAGAATACAATTAGACAACGAGAAGTTTTACTTCCTTAGTAATTTTTTATTATGGTATACAGCCAATGAGAGGAATTTTCTCCTTTTTATTTTATGTAATTTGACAGAAAATTAACTTTTATACCACATATTACAGACATGATTAATAGGAGTATGTGAAATCTTGGATTTATAACACGTAATAGTTCTCAACTGTCACCGAATTGTTTTTTAAGGTAATATGTTTCTTTTGTGCGCTCATTGCTGGAATATGCCTCAATTATATGGTCACCTTACTATGATTGTCACATTAGAAATATTGAGTCCGTCCAGAAAACATTTCTTCGTTCTTTGGCATTTCGAGCTCATATCAATATTTGTCAGGGTTTTAACATTAATTATGATCTGGTTAATCAAACATTTAAATTGGATAGCTTGGAAGTAAGAAGGGCTAAATCAGATTTAACAATCATTTATAAAATATTAAATGGTCTATATCATTGCCCAACTATCTTACAAGCTATAAGCCTCAATACTGTCCAAAGACGGGTTTCCCCAATTTTTCGCATACCTTATCATAATACGAATTATTGCTTTTACTCCCCATTGTCACGCACCTTGCGTCTAATTAATCATAATCAAAACAGTCTTGATCCATTTGTGGACAGTCTTCGTGTATTTAAAAGAAGCATACATAGTTCAGTAACTGAAGTAAAGTACTAAGTTCCTATAATTTATTAATTATTTATTATTGTTACTAATTTAATTTTGTTGGTTTTTATTTTGTCATTGTTGTCATTTTTATTATCTTTTGTTATTTGTTATTTTAGGTTAAAATTGGTTATCTTTACTGTTTACCATAATATTTCATTTTTTTTATACATTTTTTGTAAATTGGCTCTGCCGTTTATTGAATAAAATTAAAATTAAATTAAAATTAATTTACTATTTTAATTGGGAATGAAGTAAATAAAATAGTAAATTAGTTCTTCCAATTATTTATTGGTCCTTCTTCTCCACTGGCCTTCTATTTTCACACCTCCTTATATTGTGCTCTTTGCATTTTTCTCTCCCAGCTTTCTAAAAGGTCTGTTTTTGACTTTTCAGCACCTGTGTTTCATGTGCATAGGTATGTTACTGTAGGTCTGATAACTGTCTTGTAAATTGTGATTTTTGTATTTCTTGAGACGTATTTGGATTTCATTAATGTTCGTAATGCTCCATATTTTTTATTTCCTTTAGCTATTTTTGCCTTTATCTCCTGCTCCTCCTGACCATTTTCATTTATTTTGGCTCCCAGGTGATTAATTTCTTTGGCTATTTTGAATGAGTATGTTTTTTCTCCATCTATTTGTAATATGTATAATATTATTTTCTTTTTCTTTTTGGATCTCTCCCATTATCATATACTTTGTCTTCTCTTCATTTATTTTGTCCAAATTTTTTGGCTTCTTTAAATAGGGATGTTCACAAAAAATTAAAAAGTCATTTCAAACATGTAAAACGATTAAGAAACACCCTAGGAATAATTGTCCAAAATTTCAACAAAATTGAAAAAGCCTTTCTATAAAAAATCTTTATTAGAAATCTAGCATTATTTTAAATTTCAAGAACGCTTCTCTATTGGCCTGACGTCACTAGTTGCATACCCCAAGCGCGCGCCATTCTCATAGTGTTACTGTTTACCTGTTTGACGTTTCAGGTCATTTTATTTTGTTCTCTTCTTGTTTTATCAGGGTTAAAGTGGAGTTTTATAGTGAATTTGTTTAGTTTAAAGTGGATAGACTGTTTGTAAGGACATATTTTGGGTTTTACAAAAATAAACAAATAAAATGGAAGAAGGTTTTCAGAAAGCCGATTCGTATAAACTACCGACTGTAGTGTAGATGTAACAATGGTGTATGATTTATTGACATCTTGTAAAAAAATAAATCTACCACAGCTTTACTGAGTGTATATTCCATATAATTTTCCATGTCTTCTTTAAGCTAAAAAATAAATGCTTAATACTCCACAAAAAAAAATAGAGAAAGTTGTATGCATGCATTGTACGCATGCATATTGTATACATACATTGGCTGGTTATTACTTTACCTTGGTTAGGTGTATTAAAAATATTTTTATTCTTCTTCATGTGCCTTGTCCGTTGTGGACGTTGGCTATCATCATGGCAATTTTAATTTCATTTGAGGCGTTTCTGAATAACTCGATCGATTTTTGTCCAAATCATTGGCGTAAGTTTTTAAGTCATGAGTGTCTTTGCTCTCTATTTTACCTTGCGTTATCAGTTGGAGTATACGATATTTATCATGCCTCATGATATGACCGAAATATTTAAGATTTCGTTTCTTAATTGTAAAAGAGATTTCTTTTTGTTTTCCCATTCGACGCAATACCTGTACGTTGGTGTGGGTCGCCCAGGATATTTTGAGGATACGTGGGTACACCCACATCTCGAATGCCACTAGCTTTTTCATTAATGTTTCCATTATTGTCCAGGCCTCTGCGCCATATAGCAAGACCGGAAATAATAACATTTTAGCAGCCGCATTTTTAGTGGGAGAGATATTATGTCGCAATGGGTGAAAATATTTCTCATGCATGTTGTTAAATGTTGCTATGTCCTTTTCAACTCTAGATCTTTAATGTACTATTATACATTTTCAGGTATTATACATTTTCATTTCAACCAATCTTTTCACTAAATTATTAATGATTTTAATATAATATAAAGTCATACCTACATCCACATGTAGTTATTTCAAGGTTTACTTTTACTGTATGTATTATTAGAATCCCGTTTTTAGGAATATCCCAGTTTAAGGAATACAAATTTGAGGTCCCGAAACTTTTTCATTTACTCTTTAAGGGGATAGGTGCAAAATCTTGGTCCAATGCTATTTAAATTCATTCATTTTTTTCGAATCCTGAGAAAACTAATAAGTATTTTTGAAAAATGTAAATGCAGAAAGAAAAATTACATTATTACCAAGGGCCGAAACTCTCTGGAAAACTTCTATAATGTTTATTTTATTAAGTTAGTTCTTTAAGTTAGTTATTTTAAGTTCTAGCTGCAACAAACCATTTCTTTTTCAGTTTTAAATTGGCTGGAACGGTAATAAAAATCTTGTCAGAACTGTTTTTTGATGTATTTACACACCCAGGAACAAAACACCACTTATTTGGCTTTATTTTTAATAATTAAATACGTAAAAAACTGCGCACATTCAAATACACTGAGTAAATAAGTATACAAAACTAGTCGTCGATCAAAGACGTTACGACTGCTGACGTCACAGACCGTAGCCTCGCTGCAGGGTACCGTTTTTCTAGCCTCCAAGAAAATCAACATTATGAACTCATTTATCTTAAAAAATATACATTTTTAAACAGTTTTATGATTGTTACGTTTTTATATACCTTGTAATCTATTGATTTAACTATATTTAAAAATTAGTGAACATCCCTATTATGTTTTTCATTAACTGTTGTAATTCTTTCTTGTCTTGCTTGTTGTTAATAGTGTCAGATCATTTGCAAATGCTATGCATTATTGGCAGTTTTTAAATATTGTTTCTTGCATGTTTATTCTGCATTTCCTGATTATTCCTTCCAATGTCAGATTGAATGAACGTAGCACTATATGTATACATATTCTACATATATGTCTAGCGTTTTCATATTTTAGGATGAGACAGGAGCTTATTTAATAGACAGGGACCCCAATTACTTTTCCCCTGTGTTAAATTACCTTAGGCATGGAAAACTGGTAATTAACAAAGGTCTAGCAGAAGAAGGTGTGCTAGAAGAAGCAGAATTTTACAATATTGCTGAATTAATCACTTTAGTTAAGAGGAGAATTCTGCATAGAGAAAGCAAACCTAGTAAAGATGGTAAAAAACATGTTTATAGGGTTTTACAATGCCATGAAGATGAATTAACGCAGGTAAGCCATCTAATACATAAATTTATTAGATATACAGTCCCTGGCTATATTATTATGACCAACTAGGAATTTCTACAAAAATCAACTATTCCACTAGGTAAATTTTGTTTAAAATATGATTTTTAAATTTAATTTTGTTATGTAATATTAATGTTATACATTAACTATAATATACAGTGGAACCCCGATAAGTCGGCCCCCGATAACCCGGAACTCCGGCTAACCCGGACCGATTTTATCAGACAAACATTTCAACAATAAAAATGTATTGCTGTTACAAAATCTCGTGAACCTAATTCATTCATTTGGTGACGTCAATATACGAACGAAACGATTGATGAATCCGACATTACTGAAAATATCAGGGTGCAGATGGGATCCTGTCGCGCAATTCGCAGCAAATAAAATAGTCGTATGTTTTTGGCTTCATTTTATTTCGGTTATACATACGCATTTTCAAGGTTCACGAGGTTTTGTACCAACTCTATGTAATATAATATTTGAGAGATAATGGAACCGGATTGAACTACATATAGCATATTAAAAATGACTCATGGTATTACCACATTCATTGTCGAAAACAACAGAAACCTGTATTATCCTTTATTTTTTTGAAACTGTCTGTGTTAGCATTGTTTAGAAAAGACTATTAAAATTCTTTTTTTAACAATGGTCTTAGTCATCACTGTTATTAAATAACATAACATCAGAGACGGTATTGTGTGTAGTAAAGTCGTATTATTGTTCGCTTCCGTTTTGTAATCGTTCGTAAATTTATTCAGATTTTGTGTTTGCGTGTCTTTTGTCTATAAGGGCAACAAAACGTAAAAATGTTGTAGTGACAATGGAAAAGAAATTAGAAGCATTAAGTAGAATTGATAAAGGTGAATCTTGCAGCATTATATTATGGTGTCGGTACATCTACAGTATCGGATTGGAAGAAAAATAGAACTAAAATCGAAGAATTTTTTTTTCAAAATGTTAACAAAAGACAGTTTAATCGGTGCAAAGCTAATAAAGCTAAGAATGAGACTTTTGACGACGCTTTGTATGTGTGGTTTTGTGTGGAATGCGAACGTGGTTTACCAGTGTCTGTGTGACAATTATAACGGAGTTTATCTGTAAGCATACCATATTTTCTTAATTTTTACCATTTTCTCCGGCTAACCCGGATTTTCGATAACCCGGATCGGCCGCGGTCCCAATTAATCCGAGTTAACGGGGTTCCACTGTACTTAATAATAAACACCAATAAAACATTTGAAAATATTACATATTTATATATTTTTTAATATTTTTTGAGCTCCTTACCTTAACCCTATAGAAAATGTTTGGGAGCTTTTAAAGCGAGAAATTTCCAATGAAAAGGTCACCAAAAAAAGGTCAACCCCATTGTCAAATTTAAGCAAAGTGAATTTAACTGCATTCAAAGTATGACAACACGGATACAAGCCGTAATCAAAGTTAAAGGGGGCTGAGCAAAATAACAAAAAAAATATAAATAAGTGATATTTTCAAATGTTTTATTGCTATTTATTATTAAATATAATCCATTTAATAATAAACAGCAATAAACCATTTGAAAATAGCACATATTTGTATTTGTTTAATATTTTTTTGAGCCCCCTTTAACTTTGATTACCTGTCTTGGCATAATATTATGAATGCAGTTAAATTCACTTTGCTTCAATGTGTCATTGTGGTTTCAATGATATATTAGTTCTTCAATGAAAACAATTTCGTTGGAGACCTTTTCATTGAAAATTTCTCGTTTTAAAAGCTCCCAAATATTTTCTATGGGATTAATGACGTTCTAGACCTTCGTTGCGGGGTATGCCTCTCAGAGGAAAGTGGGGGAAACTTATATGCAAGCGAAAGTTGGTAACAATGCAGTATTTTCAGTAGTAATTGCACAAGAGCTCTGAAATTATTGAATTTTTCCCGAGTGACACTTTGACAGTTTTAATTTCACGAGCCGAAGGCGAGTGAAATTATGTCAAAGTGTCACGAGAGCAAAAATTCTATATTAATTTCAGAGGTCGAGTGCAATTTGTTGCGATTATTTCATGAATAAAACTGTTCAAAACCAAAATCTTATTGTAACTTATTTATGTAAGTACCATTAAACACACAGTTTTTATAAATACTTGACGATTGAAAGTCATCACTTGAATAATTTTTAAAACATTAATTGTCATTAATGTCACTGAATGTATTTTTTCGTAGCAACGAAGGGCATCTGACGTAATATACTTAACGACGGGAGATTATCAAGAATTATCGATTTAATTCAGATTTCTGTAGCTTTCTATTGGTCAGAATCTCCTATGAATGAAATAATCACTTTTATTTAATAATGGTACGGTAAACAATCCTCATTTTTTAATATGTTATTCCTTACATGTTATTCCTTACAAAAAAACCTTTAATTTAAGCACAAATAATTAAAAATCGTAAATTTGGGTCAAAAGTTATTAACTTTTTAAGAATTCCCATAAGAGCCCATGTTAAAACTTAACTTTGACCCTTAATAGTAATTAAACGGCACGGTAAAACAATTTTTAAAAAATCAAGTCTTAGTTTTTTGAAGTAAACTATAACATACTAAAATTTCATGCAAATCCTTAATTCTTTGCCGAAGGTGTAGAAAGTCGTTAAGATCAGGAGCTCAACAAAAAATATATAAATATGTAATATTTTCAAATGTTTTATTGGTGTTTATTATTAAATATATTATAGATAATGTATAAAACATTAATATTACATAACAAAATTAAATTTAAACATCATATTAATTTTAAACAAAATGTACCTAGTGGAATAGTTGATTTTTGTAAAAATTTAACAAAACTTAACTTGATAAATGTTATGATAAACACTGTGTCCCAGAGGTAATGGATTAAATTCATAATATGGTTCCTGATCAAGTTTAAGAAAAAAACACTAAAAACGTTGATTTTTATTTTAAAATTGTAGATTTCTTATTGCAAATCTTTTTTTATTATATTTCTCGAAGCTCTGTCATCATTGACCTTCTTTTTTTAATGGGACAGCCTATATTTAATTAAACAACTATTATTCTCTAATTCTTACTTCAAGAAATATTCAAGGAAATGTGTAAAAATGCTGTTCGCCCAATTCAAATTTTTGCCACTGACTACTTGTATCCATTTTTGTTGTTCTCGTTTATTTATCATTCATTTATTTTTTAAATTATTTATTTACACTTCTAATCTCTTACGTATATCTTTTTTAGCATATACCCTTCTATAAGTATAATAATGATTTACTTTTATTCTAGATGGTATCAACAATGTCTGATGGCTGGAAGTTTGAACAACTAATAAATATTGGTTCCCAATACAACTACAATGCAGATGAACACGCAGAGTTCTTATGTGTAGTAAGCAGAGAATGTGGTATACCAGATTGTCCAGAAATCAAGAGCGATCGGGAAGACAGAGCGAAGGTCTTGCAGCAGAAAGGTTCTAGAATGTAGAGTGTAAAATGTGCTAGAGGTCAGGGAGATTATTTAATGTAAGAACCTATACAGATCATATCGTAATAACTTTTCAGTAAAGTTTTATATTTTGTTGGTGAAATTAATAGTTTCTCGAGTTGATTTTATTGTGAAAATCTGTTAGTTGTTCCAAATAATGTAACTACTAATTCTTTTCTTAGTAACGTCTATTTGGCGAATAAATCAATTTCATATTAAATATATAGAATATAATATATACTTTCTGCAATATATTTGATCTCAGTTTTATAATTGATTTATTCCCTAATGACAAAAATTAACAGACACAGAAATAACGAAATTTTGGTATTTCTATTCTCCATCATTTTGTATCTCAGTTAAGCACATTATATTACTGTTTCTGCCATCCATAGTTTCTATTCATAGGTTATCAATTCACTGTGGTGATGCAATAGTCTCATAAGGGTAAATATTTCAGAATAAATTTTTCTTTAAATATATGCCCCATATCATTGTTTTTAATTCCTCTTTTAACCACTTGAATGCTGATGACGCCTAAAAATGTCATACCGTTACTACTGTCAGGTGTGCCTGATGGCTTCGGGCATCATATGAGGAGATGCACAACATTAATTTAGATGAAATGAGTGAAAAATTATTTCGACCACGAATCAAGTAATCTGTTAACCGAGGTACACAGTACCAAGCGGCGCCGCTAGGAGAACACTTCAATAATGCGTCGCAGATTACTTATATGAAACGTGGTCATTTTGTACTCTAAAACCGAGTAAGGCATGACAAAAAAGAAAATAAAATAATCGTTTCGTTTTGAGTCAATTCGAGTCTCTTGCCGTCCTCTGACACCTGATGTTTTGGAATCTATTCCTTGTCAAAGAGGCTTTGCAAGTAGACTGAATTGGACCATAACGACACGAGGAAGTGCAAATATTAAAATATTTGCACCGGAGTATGAAAAATAATTTCGACCACGAATCAAGTAATCTGTTAACCGAGGTATACAGTACCAAGCGGCGCCGCTAGGAGAACACTCCAATAATGCGTCGCAGATTACTTATATGAAACGTGGTCATTTTGTATTCTAAAACCGAGTAAGGTATGACAAAAAAGAAAATAATCGTTTCGTTTTGATTCAATTCGAGTCTCTTGCCATCCTCTGACACCTGATGTTTCGGAATCTATTACTTGTCAAAGAGGCTTTGCAAGTAGACTGAATTGGGCCATAACGAAACGAAGAAGAAGAAGGCGTCGCTTGGTACTGTATACCTCGGTTAACAGATTACTTGATTCGTGGTTGAAATTATTTTTCACTCATTTCATCATTTCCCGTTAGAGGACAGTCTAACCATACTCCGATGCAAATATTTTAATATTTGCACTTCTTCGTTTCGTTATGGTCCAATTCAGTCTACTTGCAAAGCCTCTTTGACAAGGAATAGATTCCGAAACATCAGGTGTCAGATGATGGCAAGAGACTCGAATTGAATAAAAACGAAACGATTATTTTCTTTTTTATTCATTTAGATGTTAGCATTTGTTTGATTTTGACTGAAATAAGTTGTCTTTCTATTGAAAGTGTAGATAGAACTGTGTTTATAACGTCAGTTTAGATTCATATTATGAATTAAGCAATTCCAGGGCTATCTTGACCAAAACACTACAATGTAAATGTAGCGAAGAATCAAGTCAGCACCCAGGTCGCGTTATGCATATTTCGTTAGCAATGAAAGAGTTAACGTTGTGAATGACCTTATGAATATGTAACCTTATGAATTACCAATTTTTGTTAGTATTTTGTTACATTTTAAACTGAATTTATGACGTTAGCATGATATGGTCTGAATAGGTGTAAAACATTGAAATTGGAACAAGAAATTATTAAAGAAGATTGTGTCTAGATGGGTTTTCTACAGTTGCATTTATATAATCTTAATTTGTACAAAATATGTGAGAATGTCCTAGATATTGGCCTTTATGGTTGATTTTATTTGGATGTTCCTTCTCTGTTAAGTGCTTTATTTAACCTCTTAGTATAGTTGGGTTAATATTTAAAAGTGTTGTTGCAGTTCTATTGTGACACCAGTTATTTAATATTAGCCCAGATACATGTCTTCTTTGATTGGATGCTGCGAGAGGATTGAAAGTGTAATACAAAACAAATAAATAAAAAAAAATTAATATGTAATGCAAAAAACATTCAGGTATTTTTTTATTTAATGCTATGCTTCAACAAAGTATCATTTATACGAAATAATTAAAAATTATGATATAACGATTAAAAGAAGCATTTGCCAAAATCACTTTAGTTTGATTGAAATAGCTTCTAATTTATTAAAACAATATTTTTATATTTATTTTTGGAAATGTTATTAGAAATGAGCTCAAATTGTTGTTATTCGGTACTTCTTCTCCTTATACATGAGCAAAAACTTTAATACACATTTTTGTAGTTTTATCTTTGGTCATTTGCTGGTCTTATCTTTTTACATTCCTACTCTACTCGGGATAGATAATGGGGACAAGACTTATTCTGTCTTTTACTTTAGTAAACCAATTGTACTTCGGTATTATAGTGATATTTAACTGTTTTGACGCCATGCCACCTATAGAGCACTGTTCTTCGCTATATCATTTGAACCTGCAGGGTCCTGGAGTCTGAAACTTCCAGCAGCTGATACCAAGCTGATGCTAGCCATCTTAATCCAGCATTTTTGATATCAGCTACGATATTGGGCGAGAAATACAAAGGTAAAACTCTACAAAACAATAATATGCCCAGTCCTAACATATATAGATCAGAGACCTGGACTCTAACAAAAGTAATGAAAATATGTTGGGATGTTATAAAAGGCGAAGGCGAATCTTTGGAGCAATGAATGACACTAGTGTCGATAAGAGGATACAACTTCAAACTTTATAGAGTATATCTGGAATCAGATATGGTCAAATACATTAAGATAGGACATGTAAGATAGGTAGGGCATATAAGGCAGATGGAACAAACTGACCCAAGTAGAAGAACGCTCTTTAATAGACCCATTGGTCAGAGAACAGAGAAGAGGGATACCCAAAACAACGTTCCTTGATAAAATCGATGAAGACTGAAACGGTTTAAAAGAACTTAATTTTTTGCTTCATCCAGAAACCTAAAATCGTAAATGTACTGTAACATATTTTTGTCTCACCCTGTAGACATAAGAATATCGCTTCCTATGCCAAATAAATTCAAGGAATTTATTTCTGCCCCGAAAAAACGTGAGAATAATTAAATTGTAGTTTATCCGTCTGGTTAAAAGAGACGTTATTATATTTTACAGTCATAGGTATCTACATTCGATTTCCTGTGTTTAATTTCTCGCCCGTTCAGTTTGTAATGTAAAAAAGAGTTACATTGTATTATAATGGTCTTAGGCACCACTAATCTTGGAAGTTAGATACACATACGTGCTAATGTCAGTATCAGAGAGCGCAGGTGTTAATTGTGGACTCGGCAATATCTTTCTTGAAAATGTTAGAACGGAGAGAGGTTTTCTGACTTTGCGAACTGATTTTTGATGGTTCCCTACTAAGTAGGTTGGGCTTAGAATATGATTTGTTTTTCCCTATTGGTCGATAATAAGTGTAGGAAGCTTAGTTATTTTTTTATTAGTCAATGATGAAGGAAGGGAGGAATGAACTTTTTTCTTATTGGTTGATTGGATGAGTAGGGTAGAATGAGAGAAATGGAGTGGGTTTTTGGAAGGAAGCGTTTTGGTTTGAAGAGATTCATTCATTCAAGTTGTGGATTAAAAATTGAAATTTGAGCTTTCAAAGAGAGAGGTTTGTTGAAGCCTCGGCAGAAGCCGCTTTGGCGGTTTTCTGAGAAAGTTAAGTTCGAAGATTAAGTTCTGACGTAGTTCTTAATCAAGTTTTTTTTTTAAGTTCCTGAAAATGTGGAGTATTAGAAGCAGTACCTATGTAGTGTTAGAAACTGTTCTCCTTTCGTGACTTCCTAGTCACAAGCCAAATGCCGCTGTTAGGCAAAGAGCCAGTTTATTTTAGTGTAGAGTATGTACACTACCTAAGTTTCTTTTTGTAAGCAGTTATGGATTAAGTGCTAAAGATAATCCTAAATACATCAAAAGTTATTTAAAAGTCAATATGAGCAGAATCATTTGGAAGTTTATTTAGTTTTGCTGAAACTTTTCATGGAAACAACCTTTTTTGTACTATTTATGTAAATGTGTTTGTATCTCATAATAACTATATATTTTTATTAACTTTTTAGTTTAGTTATTTTTTTGAAGTTTTAAGTATGTTCCGTCTTTCATTTTTTATGGCGTCCCCGAGCAATTGAGTTTCTATTATATTTAAAATCTATTAAGAATCCACACCTGAAGATTTAGAGCTACCGAGGTACTCCGTAAAGTTACGTATCACCAAGTATAGATATTTTTATGTTTGTTTAATTTGTCATGTTACATATTATTTTTTTTGCCTTTGTTATCCACGCTGGTGCTACATAAAATGGCTTCCATTCGTGGGGATGTTATAAAGACATATGGGAATACATGCTTGGCGGAGAAAGGTAATGAATAAAGTCGACTGGAGAGAAATTCTTGAGGCTAGGACCCACACAGGGTTGGAAATAAAGAATGATAATGATATGATATTGAGCTCCCCCAACTTCTCACAGAGCTTTAAAAATGCTCATATAAGCTATTGCTCTTGATTTCTTACTGTTTCATGGATTCTTTTTACAAAATTTCTCTCATATGCCAATAAGATCATGGCTCTCATAACAATTGTTATAGGTAGTGGGATATTATGGTCATGACCATGACACTTTTCCAGAATGTTTCGAATTCCTGAAATATGATCAATGGTTGATCTGTCCATTCTTGAAAGTCTCCTAAAGCTCTTTCAGCATACCACTTCAGTCGCTGAACAGCGAGCCCAGAAAGAATTTTTTAAGTACCATTTATTTATTTGACTGTGCGCACAAGAATCATCTTCAACCGCAAGGATCACATACGTTCGATACTATCCAATGTTGTGCTGGAAGTTCGACCAGATCACGGGTCGCTATCAGTACCTCGGGCTAGTATAGTACCGATCCAACAAAGATGAGAATTTCTAATCTTTTTTTTTCTACTTCTGTCGGGATTAGAACTCACGAACTATAAGATTTTGCCTCTCCATTATCGCTTGAAAAGTTAAGGATTGTTTTTATACAGGGTGTCCCGGAAAATAGTGCGTTCCTTCAAGGTATGGGCTAAGTACACCATTTAGAGCAAAAAGTCTAATCAAATTCTTTTGTAAAGTCAACCGTTTTCAAAAAAATAATTTATTCATTTTAATGCATTTGATTAATGTCCACAGAAAAGCAAATACAGCCGGCAACGCTGCGTTCCTTCTTCTGTGTTAAAATAATTTTACTGTAACTCAACTAACATTAATCATCGACCATTAGGCATAATACGTAATACGTATTACGTATTTATAAAATACTGATAACAGTGATAGAAAAACAGCATAATATTTGTGTTTATTAATATCTAATAAATAAGGTTTGTATAGTGTTTTAACTTTAAAACATGAAAAATTTTTATTACAATCAAGCTACGTCTTCAAGAAGTATCGATAGAACAGGTTGCAAAAACTTTGAGTACCCACACTTCTCCATTCAATCTTCTGGGAAGTTCGAATGGTTCAATCTGGAATGGAAATCATTTCTGGTAAAACAAGCTTTATCTGCACACAACACTACACAAAAATTCGGGTTCTCTGAAGATTTTGTTTGAAACCGTCTACAAATCCTTAATATTCAAGGTAAATCGCCTTGGTGTAAATTTTGCACTAATTGTACACTATACGTAATTAACATGATACTCGCGATCGAAATCATGACAATACCAAATAAAAAATAAAACAATACGATGTATTCTTGGGTTACAGGTAATTATGATATGACTGTTTGTGTTTACAATTTTAAATATCTTAGCTATGTCAAAATAAATAAAACTGCTGGGTTGTCAAATGTAAATTTTAGTAAAATACATTATTTTATTTTTTTAAGGCAACAGATGACTTTAGAAAAAAAATTATAATAAAGTTGTCTTTTAAATGGTGCATTCTACCCACACTTTTAAGGAACGCACTATTTTCCGGGACACCCTGTATAATACCTTTTTTAATATTGTTCTGAAGCTATTTCCTTGTGGCATCTTATGCAATTTACTATTTTATTTGGGAATAAGCCACAATTTAAGTTTGATATAAAACATTAATAAATTAAGCAAATTTTGTTTTTGTTGCTTGGTAAAAAAAATTCTAGTACCTAATTTACTTTTATCTGACTCATTCATATTGACAATTCAGACATATAATATTTTAAAGTAGACAACTTTAAAATGATATTGCCAATATTTATGAGTTGCTTCCTGGGACGACTTTATTGGAAAATAGTTCATTCGATTACATTTTTATAATATAATTACATTTATTAATACCTTTTTAATGCTAATTTGACTTTCCTTAGATGATTGCTTTTAGATGATACTAACTTTCAATCCTCTAGAATCCAAGTGATATTTGGTTGAGTGTTGCCAGCTACTGTTAAATATTTCCAAGTCATAGATGCTTGATCAAATGTTAAGCATTGTAGCATATTTGACAGTTCCATGGTTTAGTTTCTGTTTCTCGTTTGACCTATTAAATGTATAGCGTTTTTTATAAAGATATATATCATGATCCTCACGTATAAATTGATATTTAGAAGATATTTCTTTTGTATTTTGCTTTTTTGCCTTACTTCTAATGTAAGACTGACAGTCTACATGGTGTCACGTTGATAATTGAAAACAAAACAGTTACTGTATTTTAAGAACAAAATATGACATTTTGGACGAAGATAAACATGATCAAATTCACTTGATATATCATATCACTGTATGGTTATTATTTGAGGCTATCAGAGCAACAGTGGTCTAAGACCAAAAACGAAGTTTTCAGACAAATGCAACCCTGGCATTCGTATTTCCAGTATATTTGTTAAGGCAACAATAAATTATGTATGCAGTGCCATCTAGCCTGATATAGAGTAGATTGTGTAGGCCCCTGTTAAACCGAAGATCTAATGTTGCTGCTTTTATTGATATATTAATCTAAAAATGCTCGATTTGTGGCTTGGCCACTGTTGCTCTGAGGGCCTCATTTCTGGTTTGGTCTTCCTCAATATAAGAAATATAACCAATGCTTTGTACTCTCATTTCAGTTTAAAAATTGATTAAGTGGCGCTAAACTTGTAGGTGGTTGTTTAGAATAAAAGCGAGATAGAAAGATAGATTTTGAAAAAAAAATTATAGAGTATGTATATAGCAAAGTTGAGTGCACACTTAATACCATATAGATATGTAACAACGAATCAAAAGCTCGCATGAAACATAGTGCATAATTTTTTCGATATGAAGAAACATGCATCACATTACATGATTTTACGACGTGGAGATCTATTAAATACCGAGACTATTATTTAATGTAATAACACTTTATTTTGCTTATACAATAAAAATGCACTATATAGAAATAAACAAACCAAGACACGTTGAATGTTCGAGGAGCACTCCCAAATCATGATTTGGGAGTGCTCCTCGTGCTTGTTTATTTCTATTGCATCTTTATTGTGAGTGTAGTGTAGACAATTGTGTCTCAGATTAGCGAATAGACATATATATTTTTTCTAAATTTAAGCAATTACATATATACGTAACCGATGGTCAGATTGAACCATGTTACTGATCTTTTAGATGTTGTCATCCATTTTTGACGTGTTGATGACCATCTTGAAATCACTTAAAACTTAAATAGAAAAAACACGTTCACGCTACAGTTACAATAGTCTTTATTTCAAGTTCATTTCAATCTTCCAGTTTCAGTACCTTTAAGATTTATATAACAAGTCGTTGTTTTACTGTCAGACTTACCATTTTTTCCTTCGAAACAGAGTAAAGCAACTCGAAAGGTGCTTCTAAATGAGCCACATTGTTACTGCAATATGTGCCTCCAACACTGACAACAATGGCCCAGCCATTTATGACAGTATTGAATGCGGCAGATGGCTCGGCAATATATATATATATATCTCGGCAGCAGTATGGCCCGTAAATTTGTTCGTAAACGAATAATATTATCGGATAACATCCATCAAAAACATTGAATGACAAAATCATATTCGTCGTAGCGGCTTATGTTGTGTTAACCTTCCGATGACCAACCTTTTTTCGTTACACGGATGACCAACGGGGGTAAAAAATGACCCCAGGTCAAAAATGACCTGGAATGAATGTTTTCAGCTTTTAAATCTTCATCTAACAATACATCCTCGTTTTCTGATACTATTTCATCTTTATGTTGTTCTGAAGCTATTTTCTTGTGCAATGCTTGAAGCATTTTTACAATTTTAACTATTTATAATGGGAAATAAGCCACAATATTATTAAAAAATGATTTTTATGATGAATAGTATTTTGTATTTTGACAACGGCACCCGATTTGGGCGTCGAAACGTTAAATAAAAATCATTTTTTAATAATATTGTGGCTTATTTCCCATTATAAATAGTTAAAAAATATTTCATCTTTATATCATCATAAAAATCGCTAGCAGTAACAATTTCCTGTAACTCAGCCTCAGTAAGATATTTGCGGGCCATATCTTATATGTACACAAAATACTAAGATACTATAATAATATACGCCAGGAAATAATAATAATGACTAACTGTAGCAGACAGGAATGTCATGATTCGTGCATAACAGGCACCACAGTCTAAAAATAGATGTTGATAACGCGCAGTGTAAAACTACTTGGAATTCCACATAATAGACGGTATTTTACTAAACATCAACTTCAGAATATATTTTTTATTCGTAAAATATAGGGATTTTTTTTTATTTCAAAATATGAGGATATTTAGAATGATATTAAAGTCAAATAAAAAAATAATGAGTTAAAAATTGAAAATACTTTTGAATTTATTAAAGAAAAACATACGCTGGTGTCCAAATTTACCCCCTTGGTCATCCGAAGGTTAAAAGAAAATTCAAAGAAGATAAATATTACTCAACCTTACACCCTCCGTTACTCGCACACGGTGTATGAGACCGGGTCTCTAAATAACTTCCTATAACTGATTGTAGTGGATATTTTGAATTGATACTGCATATACCTCTTCAGTCATTAGTCAACTCTGTGTGAAGTCCACGTGCAGTGTAAAAAAGAGTGTTGTACTTTTATTATTGGGCAACACCTATTAATTAGTAAGGTAATTAAAAGTAATAATTTTTAATTAGTTAGGTAATTTAAGACCTTTTTCTTATTTTTAATGCTTATATATTTGTTTATTTATATTTAGATATGGATTTCGATAAGGAGAAACAAAGATTATTAAAATTATTTGAGGAAGTATCGACTGACGAAGAAACGTATGAAGATGGTAATTAACAAATTTACTTTCTGTTAAAGTAATATAATGTTGACACAAGCGCATATCTTCAAAATTATATGATCATATATTCATTAAATAATATAATTGTACACAATTTTGCTAAAAATTTTTTTTTCTAATATTGCTGACCCATATTTTTGGACCCGGTCCTCTGCACCGTGCGCGAGTATTCGATCACAAAAAATTGGCGCGAGTAACGGAAGACAGGCATGAAAAATTTAGATAACATAAGCCTAGAGGTAAAGTCTTGATAATAACTTATTTAAAGACTGTACAAGAATGTCAAATAAAAAATATACGATATTGCGTAAAAAACAAACTATTTCACCAGTTTAACATCGACAGTATCACTTTTAATTTTTTTTGTGTCATTTTTTGCGTGCGTTCTTAAACTTCTGAATTTTTGTACGCTTCATTACTCGAAATATCAAAGTTTTCACCGACAGTTAGTTTTTTTTTCATTTGGATCTTTATATATTCCATTTTCTACATTCCACAACTCAAGGCGTAATTGCATTTAGTTAATAAATAATATATAATCCTCTCATTGGACCAATTGTTAGTCATTTTATTCCTTCAAAGTTTTCCAAAACAACAAATCACCAAAACAAGGTAAATATTGCCTGTAAGTATTTTTCCTTGCCAAGCCAGGTTCTTGCAACTATTGTAAAGCAATACGGCGATACCAAAACTGTGTGATGCATTTCTCTAGATTGCATTTATTTACAGAAATACGAGACTCTCCTTGAAAGAGAAGGATTCTCGGCCAATAGTTGTCGATCGCTGACGTTTGGTGCATGCGTACTTCTTTGCGACAGTGTTAGAACAATAAAAAGCGTACGTCCCCGGCACTCCCCGGTGTCGCTTCGTTCCGTTCTATGATAAACTAGCCAATGCTTTCCATATCAGACGATTCTTAACGTGCCCCGTAAGGCAGTCGTGTCCCCCACGTCCCCGTTCTAACATAAATCAGCCTTTAGTCTTGTTTAACTCATGTTCAAGAGACTTGACCGTGTTTGATTCGTTGTAATAACATATGCCATCCAAAATGCACGTTTAATTATATAGAAAACCAATTACGACAAAATATCACTAATAAACAAATAGAGGAAGATATAAGAAAGAAAAGTAGTAGCACTTAATGTGACTAGAGATATACAATACATATTTGTAGATAATTTTGAGACATCGGGGAAGAGTTAACCAGAACAGTGACTTGGATTTTTATTGATATTTTTAGGTTTAGCTTTAATATTATCTGTTGTAGTTTCAATTATTAACGGAAAATCCTAAATAAGATATTTGAGTTTTTAGTAAGTTTGGCTCAAAGATCAAAAATGAGCAAAAACGACCATAAGGCGTTTGAATTTCTATTTGTAAGAAAAAACGCAGAATTATCAAAATGGTATGAATAAAACGCACATGACAGTTTATTCTTCCAGTAGAAACAGTGTTTTAAAGAAAAATTAAACAATACTGTGAAAATCTTGAAAATTAAAGGCAGTTTTATTGTTTGCTAAAGACAGAGTTTTTTAGTTTTAAGCACGTCCAGTTTTGCTATTATGGTATATTTACCATTTAATAATTAGTTTCGCCATCAATTATTATTTCCCAAAGGTTTACATACATATATAAGAAACTTGTCTCTGCTGGGAGCTTAACATAGTGCCATTTTGTATTACGGTTCTGTATTATTGTTTTTTTTATTAGAACGCTTTTTGGACGTTTTTTATACTGGCATTATGCAGTTTAATAAAATTATCCTAATAAAAATACCCTTATTATATGTGTCTATTATTTATTCGACTCTATATACGACATGAACAATTAATGCATGTCCTGGAATCAACGAAGATAGACTACAATGACCTCAGGATTATATCTAATTTATACTATAAACAACGAGCAAAAGTACGTGTTAACGATCAGCTATCAGAGGAAATTGAAATCAGACGTGGAGTGAGACAGGGATGCGTGTTGTCGCCAATTCTTTTTCATCCATACTCAGAAGAGATCTTGAAAAAAGCTCGTGAGGGTGAAACAGCTGGAATAAAGGCAAATGGAGTTCCCATTAACAACATTAGATAAGCGGATGACACTGTCATCTTAGCTGAAAATATTGGGGATCTTCAGAGGCTGGTGACCAGAATAGCGGAGTTTGGACAAGAATACGGTCTAACAATGAACGTCAAGAAGACAAACTGGTGGTTGCGCAACCTGAGAGAATGGTACGGATGTACATCAAATGAACTTTTCAGAGCAGCCGTCTCTAAAATCCGAATAGCTATGATGATTGCCGTCCTTCGCGGCAGACTACAACCCTGCCGACACTATGAACCGTCGCGGAGATGGCACTTAAAGAAGATTATTTATTCAATTATTTTTATTTGCAACAAGGCAACTTAATTTACAATTTAATATACAGATTTTTTTTATTGCAGATTTGGATTCCTTACGTGAAAATAAGTAACTTTCGAGACATTTTTTCGAATTATGGATAGCTGGCTCTATAATCTAAAAAAACGATTGTTGGAAATGGAAAATCAAGTTAAAAAGTGGAAAGTCTCCACTAAAATGGAAAACTGTACTTAACTTTTTTTGGGTTTTAGGACCTACTCTTCACAACCCAATAGGTCCCCAAAGCGCTCGAGTGACTGCACATTTAGCATACTTTGCTCCCCTACCATAAGAAGCGCTTTCAGATTCAATAGAAGGTATATCTATCAATGGAAAAGTTTTTAACAACTTATTTTTTTTAGATGATACGGTAATAATGACGAAAAACAACAATGATTTACAGAACGTAAAGCAACGCCTTAATGAACGCTGTCATGAGTACGGACTGAAGAAATTAAAGAAAACTAAAAACAGAATCATGAATAAATCAGCACATGCAATCATCCAATTGACTATTGAAGATATTGTAATTGAAATTGCGGATAACTACAAATATTTATGAACATGGATAATATCAAATTTAGGCCAAACCAAAGAAAGTAAGAAACGTAGGTATTGAAATAGCACGTGCATCATTCATTAAACTTAAAAAGTTTCTTTGTTGTCGGGATATAAGGTTAGAACTACGCCTAAGTATGCTTCGGTGTTACGTGTTCTCTACTCTTCTTTATGGCTTAGAAGCGTGGACATTAAAACAAGTCCATCTGAATAAGTTGGCCTCCTTTAAATTTTGGTGTTACAGAAGAATGCTACGAATATCGTGTACATATTCAAAGAATGCCATACGTGGAAGTAACTGTTAATATTATGTAGTATTGTATTATAGAAGGATAGGAAATGAAGCAGGAATAATATTAACTATCAAAAGACGAAAACTTGAGTACTTAGGACATGTGATGAAAGGGGCAAAAATACTCATTATTACAACTTTATTATGTTAGGCAAAATCCGAGGAAAGCGAAATGTGGGAAGACGAAGAATATCCTGGCTTAAGGGAATGGCTCAAATGCAGTACTACGTAGTGCAGAACTATTAAGAGCGGCAGTTAACAGGATCCGCATAGCCAACCTGTGATTTTCCTGTGATGATTTCCAACCTTTGATAGAAGATGAAACTTAAATAAGAACTTAATTTTACTGTTAAAGTAGTCAAACATGTATGGTATAGATAGAGAGATAGATAGGTTCAATGAGGTGACTTTTGGCCTTCCACTACCACCTTTTGAGATATATTCTTGTCCTGTAACCCTAGATTCCAGCCTCTAGCCTGACCCTTTTTTTAAAAGGTCTAACAACTTCGAAACTGGACCTTTCATGTACCTATTTACCGGTGGCTTTCTTCGCCTAATGCAAAGAACAGCACATTTGCCAGGCTGTCACACTGACACAAAATGTGCCCTACTGTTTCTATCTGTAGGTGACAGAATCTGTATCAGTCATCATCTACCAATCCCATCAGCTTCAACTGCCTATTCATCGTACAGTGCCCTGTTACTAGACCTACTTCTTCTTCTTCGTCTAGCCATTCACGTCCACATCTGAACATAAGCCTCTTCAAGTCTTCCTTTCAATTGTTTTTTATTGTACGCTACTTGTAGCCAATTTTTCCCGGCAGTTTGTTTCAGATCATCTGTCCATCTCATAGGAGGTCTGCCTCTGGGTCTTTTGTGTTGGTATGGTCTACAGGTTAGAATTGTTCTGTGCCATTTGTTTAGATCGCTCATAGCTACATGTCCAGCGTATTCCCATTTCAATTTTAATGATTTTTGTACCACATCGGTGACTTTGGTTTTCTGTCTTATCCATGTGTTATGTGTTTGTTTTCCTGTCCTTAAGTGATATGCCAAGCATTGCTCTTTCCATCGCGTATTGAGTGACTCTGAGTATGTTCATATTCTTTTTTGTGATTGTCCATGTTTGTGCCCCATATGTTAATATCGGAATAATGCATGCATCAAAAACTTTAGATCTAAGATGTAGTTGAATTTGCTGATTTCTGAGTATATAGTTCAGTTTGCCGAATGCTGCCCATGCTAACTTTCCTCTTATTTTTATTTGTTCCGTTTGAATTTCCCTATTTAGTATAATTTTTGTCCTAAGCATATATATTCTTCAACTTTTTCTATAACTTTGTACTTTGTCGTTTATTATTGTCACGGCTTCTTCGGAGTGCATGACTTTTGGTTTGTTTAAATTCATTTTCAGTCCTATTTTAGAAGATTCTGTGTGTAGTTCTGAAAGCATGGTTTGTAGTTCTTGTAGGTCAGTAGCTATCAGGATTATGTCATCCGCAAATCGTAGATTACGGAGGTAGCGGCCATTGATGTTTATTCCCTTATATTTCCAATTTAGATTTTTAAACACGTCCTCCAAAACGAAGGTGAACAGTTTTGGCGATAGAGTGTCTCCCTGTTTGACTCCCCTGTTTAATGGTACAGGATTCGTGTATTCATTTTCATTTAGGTAGTATGTAGCTGTAGCTTGGTTCATAGTTTCTTTTATTAAATTAATATATCTGCTGTCTCTTCTACAATTTTGTATTGCGTTTATTACGGCCGTGTGTTCTATAGTTTCGAAAGCTTTTTCGTAGTCTACAAATGCTATAAACACTGGAAACTTGTATTCGTTACATTTTTCTATTAATATTTTTTGGTTAAGAGGTGATCGAAAGTTGAATAGCCTTTTCTAAAACCTGCCTGTTCATATATGGTTGGTATTCATCTAATTTCCTTGTTACTCGGGTAGTTATGACTTTGGTGAGTAGTTTAAACAGGTGTGACAGTAGACTGATGGGCCTGTAGTTTTCCAACTTTCGATTATCACCTTTCTTGTGTAATAAGATTACTTTAGAGTTGTTCCAGCTCTTAGGGACTTTGCCCTGGTGTAAACAACTGTCTATAAGCTTAGTTACAATTGCAATGAGTTCCGTGTAAAATTCTTCTATTCGTTTCAGTATGTTTTCTCTATAGTATGATATAATTGATCCAAATAATGGCATAACCCAGACAGACATCCAAAGTGAAAGTTATCCTCCAACACCAAATTGTTCTATATGGTCCAGATAATGTTCAGAAAAAAGTCACACCATTTTGAGCGTCGGGTTTGGGATGGTGAGGGGGAGAAATCGGCAAATTCGTAGTTTTTTAGGTTTTTCGTCAATATTTCTAAAACTATGCGGTTTAGCATGAACAACCTTCTATACAAAAATGTTCTACATTAAATTTGCAATAAAAAAGGTCCTATGCATAATCCTTCTAAAATGAACGGTTCCAAAGTTACGAAGGTCGTATAGTATAATTGGTCCAAAAAAAGCCTAACCCAGACATCTAAAGTAAAAGTTTTCCTCCAACACCAAATTGTTCTATATGGTCCACATATTGTTCAGTAAAAAGTTGCACCATTGTGAGCGTCCGGTTTGGGGGGGAGAGATAGGGGAGAAGTCGGTAAATTAGAAGTTTTTTTACGTCTTTCGTCAATATTTCTAAAACTATGCTTTAGCGTAAACAATGGTCTATACAAAAATGTTCTACATAAACTTTAAAACAAAAAAGGTCCTATATATAATTGTTATAAAATCAACGGTTCCAGAGTTACGGAGGGTGAAAAGTGGAGGTTTTCGATACTTTTTATATTATCTGGGCAATTGATGATAATTTGGGATGGTGAAGTTGACGTTTCTTCAAGGACTTATCACTAACATATCATCGGCCACTGAAATAGCGAATTTTATTTACAAAACACAATCCTGTTTAAGAAAATTTCTATAAATTGCCCAAAGAATCTAAAAAGTATCGAAAAGCTCAACTTTTACCCTCCGTAACTCTGGGACCGTTGATTTTATAACAATTATGTATAGGACCTTTTTTGTTTTAAATTTCACGTAGAACATTATTTTTGCTAAAGCATAGTTTTAGAAGTATTGACGAAAAACATAAAAAAACTACTAATTTACCGACTTTTCCCCCATCTCCCCCCCCCAAACCGGACGCTCAAAATAGTGTAACTTTTTACTGAACAATATGGTGGACCATATAGAACAATTTGGTGTTGAAGGAAAACTATTAATTTGGATGTCTGGGTTAGGCCTTTTTTTGGACCCATTATACTATACTACCTCTGTAACTTTTGAACCGTTCATTTTAGAAGGATTATGCATAGAACCTTTTTTATTTCAAATTTAATGTAGAACATTTTTGTATAGAGGGTTTTTCATGCTACACCGCATAGTTTTAGAAATATTGACGAAAAACGTAAAAAACTACGAATTTACCGATTTCTCCCCCCTCTCCCCTCCAAAACCGACGCTCAAAATGGTGTGACTTTTTTCTGAACATTATATGGACCATATAGAACAATTTGGTGTTGGAGGATAACTTTCACTTTGGATGTCTGGGTTTGGGTCTAGTTATACCATACTACTAGTTGTTATTTCATTTTCGTCTTTTCCGATTAATTATATTATCTAACGTGTCGGTCTGAGGCATTTCATACTCATATTTTTTTTAATAGTTGTTGTTATTAATTTTTCTTCTTCATTTCTTTTTTGTTTTCTGATTCCTTTTCTAATCTGCCTATTAAGTTCTCTATATTCTTAGGTTCCCTTTTTGTTAGATCTATTTAAGATCTTCCTTTTTTCTATTTGTTGTAATATTTCTTTGTTTAATTCATTGTGTGTTATTTTTAGTTTTTACAGTTGCTTTTGTTCACTGTTTCTGATATAAGGTTATTCAAATCATCAATATAATTGGAGTTTATCTGCTGCATGTTAACTTGATTTAATGCTTGCATTATCTTTACTATGGCTTTGTTTTTCTGTCTGCTTTTAGATCTGCCGTAAATTTTGGCGAATGTCCAATAATGAACTGTTTCTCCTGTCTTATTGTCCTGGTGAATTTCTCCACCGTTCTTGTTCTTGTAGCCGCTCGTGTTCCTGTCCAATGTATGGCATTAATTAGCCTTGTTGGCCATTTCATCTGCTTTTTCATTGCCCTTATGACCCTCGTGCCCCAGTACTCATGTTACCGTAACTTTGCTATGGTCTCCTAGTTTATTTAGGGAACCTTCACAATCCCATACTAGTTTAGAATTCACCTCTACAGAATTGAGTGCCATAAGCGCTGCCTGGATATCTGTGAAGATGGCAGTTGAACGGTGCGTTCTTTTCGGGTTGCCCCATTACAATATCTGCTTTTAGCTCCTTAATTAGCATTTTATTGTCAGCACTATGCGCCTGGCATATGTGTTACTGACTGTAACTGACATCAATATGTGCATCACCGATCTGTATTCCAACGCCATTGTAGTTGTTTGTATGGCCCCCGTAATACACAGGTTTGCTAACCTTTGTGTGTTACTTAGTAGACTTGTTGCCTCCACTTGCTGCGTCTTCGTCGACCATGTCACAGACCCATAGGTTATCATTGATTTAATAACCCTTGTGTATAACAATATGATTATTTTGGGGTTAAGCCCCTAATTCTTACCGCATATCCTTCTACTCCGTCCAACGACATAGTACCTTCCTTTATGGTTTTCAGTACCTATGTGAGTATTCCATGTAAGCTTCTTCTTCTTCTTATACTTGTTGTAGATCTGTCGAACTGTTAATTCCGACGTTGAAATATTTCTTGAGAGGTAGACTGCCAGCTATCTCTCCATCTTCTTGGTGGTCTCCCCGGTGGACGATTGCCTGCTGGTTTTCCTTCGAGCGCAATTCTTGGTAGCTTGTGCTCCTCCATTTTTTTACATGACTGAACCATTCTCTTCGTCTTTGCCTGCCACATCTGACTACATCTTGCATGCCACATTATTCCCTGATGATGTTGTTTCGTATTCTATCTCTTCTTGTCTTCCCTGCTATTACTCTTAGTGTCTTCATTTTGGCTGTTCATTGCATGTTTTTGGTTTTACTGGTGTCTTCTCTTGAAGAGAGTCAGTCTTTCTCTTGGTCAGTTTTTATTCCTTCTGCTCCCACAACGTGTCCTAAATATTTGAGTTCTGGCTGGCAGAATGTACATTTTTCGAAGTTAAGTTGTAATCTGGCTTCTTTTAGTCTTCGGAAGTCCTCTTGTAGGTGATATAAATGCTCTTGGAATGTCTTCGATATTACCACGATATCATCCAAGTATGCGAACGCGAATTTTACATCGGGCGGTATTACTTTGTCTAGCAGTCGTTGGAAAGTTGCTCCGGCGGAGTGCAGTCCGAACGGGGTAGTTCTGAATTGAAAATGACCTTTTCCGGGTACGCTAAATGCTGTCACTGGACGGCTTGCTTCCTCCAGGGGTATTTGAAAATATCCCTGCTTCAAATCGAGGGTTGAGATGAAATTTGCTTCCTTAAGTCTATCCAAAATTTCTGATATCTGAGGTAACGGATACGCGTCCTTTTCTGATAGTTCGTTGACTTTTCTAAAGTCAATGCAAAATCTGTACGAGTTATCTTTTTTTCTAACTAGTACAATCGGTGAACTCCAACCACTTGCGGAGAGTTCGATGGTTCCTTCTTTCAACATTTTATCCACCTCTTGGTTGATGATCTGCAACATTGCGGGATTGTGCCGCCTATACGGCTGTTTGACGGGATCGCACATTTTCTTCAATTTTATTTCGTGCTTTATTAAGTTGGTGGGACCTGTTAACTTCTCGAATTCCCTAAGCTCTTTTCTTAGGAATCTTTCTATCTCTGTATTTTGAGTGGAGTCTTTTAAAGTGTTACATGTTTCATCTTGATGTTGTTCGTACTGTTTGGACGTATCCCTATCGAACTTAAGTTCGATCGAATGTTCCCTGAGGAATTCCACTCCTAGTATTGCATCTTCCGTTAACCCTGGCATTATTATAAATGTTTGTCTTGTTTGTACATTATCGATCTCGCAGTCAATTGTTAACTTCTGGTTGAGCTCCATTGAAGATCCGTTTGCTAGTCTAGTTCTTCCGTTATAGCTATGTAGGGAGTGTTTGAATATCTGCGCTATTCTATCTCCGGCGTAATTTTTGGTGGTCCCTGTGTCAATTAATGCTTTGTAGGAATTTTGTCCAATTTTCAGTGATGCGAATAGTCGCATGTCGTTGCTTGCTTGTTGTGTAACGGCTAGAACGAGCGGAGTCGAATCTTGCTCCTCAGACTGGGACGACTCCTTGTTTCTCCAGTCTGTTATTCGTTTCCCTGACGTCTGGAACAGCAGTCACTGCTGTAGACCCCTTCTTTGCCGCATCGCGAACAAAACTTTTTCCATGGGTTTTTACAATTCCTACGGAAGTGACCTGTCATCTTGCACCGGAAGCATGTCCTTTTGGCATCGTATTCTGCAGGGTTTGTACGTCTCCAATTTCCGTGAAAATTTTGATTTTCTCGGGTCCTTTCGTCTTCCAAAGTTTCGTATTCTTGGGCCAATTCTTGCAATCCCGATAAGTTTTCGAAATCCCGGCGGCGAGCATAAAGCTTATATTCTGGCAGCATATTTTTATATATCCTGTCGAGTTCTTGGTTTCTTTGAAAAAGATCCCTCTCGTCTGATCAATGTTTGAATATCCGTGATATATCTATCCACTGGTTCGTTTTTCCTTTGCTTCCTGTTTCTGATTTGCTCCTCTAGCTGTAGCAAATATTCTCTGGGATAAAAAGCTTTCTTAAAATCTTTGATGAAGTCCGTCCATGAATCCCAATTTCTGTTGTTGTTTCGGTACCATAACAATGCGTGGTCTCCTAACAATTCTGGTAATGCTTTTAGCAGATCTTGCTTATCGACTTCGTAGGCTAGGCTTAATTCATCTATCCTTTCTATGAAGTCTACTGCATCCGAATGTTTCTTGTCAAAGTGTGTGTTTCACCTCCGCACTTGATTTAGCAAATCTGATTGCCTCATTTGTTTTGTAATTGTTAAGTCTTGTAATTGGTTTCTGATTAATGAAATTTCTTGGGTCAGTGTGTCTGGTTCGGCTTCCTTGGAAGTATTGATTTTTGGGATTGTTCCTGTCGCTTCCCCGCGATCCTTACAAAAGGTTCTGAGTCTTAACCTTAACTCGTCGACGGTTCCTTTGGAATCCAATCCGCACCTTTCGGCGTCGCGCTGTAATTCCTCTTTGGAAAGACGATTTATCCATGACGTACCCGTCGTGGCACCTGATACTGAGTCTGTGTCTTTATCTGTCGGCATTTTTATTATCTGGGCGTCGAATAACGACGTTTACTTGCGTATATTTCGACTTTTGCTCGGGCGCCAAATTTGTAACGGGTAGTTCTTTCAGGACGACAGACTCAGTAAAACACAGGTTGAAAACAAAGCAAATCTATTAATTCTAAATTATAAACAATATAACGCAAAATAATAATTTAATATTCTATCTCGTCCCAGCGAAGTCCTCCTCCGGATGGGTGTCTGTAACAGAAGAACAAAATTAACGGCGGTATTCAAATATATTATATCTATCGGGGCTCGCTCACTACGCTTGCCTTCGTTGAATTACGAGTCGCACATTACCTCACTTCGGTACATCGTGCGTCTAGTCTCGAGTTGGCCTGCCTGAGTTTACGAATCACCTCACGAACGGTGCACGTCGCGACTCAGGTCGGCCGGCCTCGCTCACTTCGCTTGGCTGGTTATGGAGCCAGAACGGTCGTTCAGGACGGATCGTCGCTTGCGATTGTCATCTCGGGGGGTAAAAGCTGGACTCTGCAAAAGGTAGGTGGAGCCCATCCTCGAGAAGCTCTTGATACTCCATTGTCGTTGGAGGTTGTGCTGTGTCCTAGGTGAGAGGTTCGTATATGTGAACTTCCTCTCATAGGTTGCCTTTCTAGGCGTATCTTTAAGTCCATTCTGCCTCTGATCTAGCACCCTGAAAGGCTAAGAGGGCTTCAGGTGTTGAAATAAAGTACACAGTCGAGTTTTAGTAAGGTACAGCACAGATTCTCCTTCTAGTTCGGCATTTCGCCTGTAAAACGGCCAAATGGCCGAAGTTGAGGCCGGAGCCCCAGCTCGTTAGAGCGCTCAATACGACGAAAATGATGTTAGGCGAAGTAAGAGAGAGAATCAGAGAAATTACTTCAATTTATAAGTTCGCGAATTAAAGTAAGACGTAATTAAAATTCAGAAAGCAAAAACCGACCAATCAGGAAGGTTCCTGGCCGGTGGGCGGAGGCTAAGAAAAATCAAACGCGAAGATATACGCGGTTTGAGAACACCCCCCCCCCCCGCTCTGAAGAATCTGTGCTGCGGTGTATTTATTTAACAAAATACATACAAAAAAACATAGTCAAAATAGGTAAAAAAGTCAAGTCAAAATACATGAAAAATAGAAACAAAGTCGTACGACAACTTTAGGGGAACAATGGGTATAACCTTTATTTATAAGTTTCCCTAAAGTGTCCACAGAGATTCGAAATGTTGTGCATGTATTATACAGAGGTAGCTTACAATCTATACTCCCAAACCCTACACTGTGGTACACTACTACCAAACAACGTTTGCAGTATGTTATAAAAAAAATTAAAATTATAAACAATGATACCATACACTTATATATTACGCTTAAAATTAAAGTTTTAACATTAATTTCTGCTCAAATTGCAGCTCAAGAGAAACGTTTTTGCAGTTGGTGTTTTAAAATAAGGAATACCGAGGTTGGAAACCAAAATAAAAAAACAAATCTTATATTAATTAATAATAAAAAAAAATTAATTATATATCTTATATTAATAAAAAAAAAATTAATTATAATCTAATCTCCATAGTAGTAAAAGGCAGACAGGACGATAGTAACTAACAATAATAAAATATTAATAATTATAGTAGTTAAAAAAGATAAAAAAAAAAAAATAATTAGAACAGCGACTTACGACAGATTTTTGGCGAAAGCTAACAAAACTTTTAAAACTTAGAAAACCTTTCGAAAGCCACAAGCGACTTGTAAAATTTTTCATTAAGACAAAATTCAATCGACTTAGAAAAATTACTAAAAAAAAATTTTGTGAAAGCAAATGACATTTTACGGACTTAGCAAAATTTTAGTAAAATTGAAAAAAGGTAAAATGTAAACTTATGGACTTGTAAAATTTTTCAAAATATCGAACAATTGACTTAGAAAAATTTAGTGAAAAAAAACTTTAAAATTTCAAATTTCATGACTTAGAAAAGCTTTCAGCAAAGTAACAATGAAACTCAATGCAATTTCAAGAGCCAAAAATCCATCCAGACGTGTATGTATTTATAATGGTTAGACGTATTTTATGTAAAAAATACGTCTACCGTGACTATGCGTCCGCATAGTCGAGCAAACGGTGTGGGTTTGGAAGACAGAACCTCTGCTAAACCACCAGCCTTCGTCGTCCGACGAAGGTTATGTCCAGAGACACGATTTCTTTGCGCCGCTGCGGGGTCTGTCCGTCTTATGCTGGTCGCAAAAACAATAGTCAAGCAAATGACAAGTGTGTTGAATCCTAAGGAGGTCGTACTCCAAATTCAACACAGGTTTCCTCGACGTCAGTTAGACCTAGGTGACTACCTGACGGAGGTAAAATCCCCTACGTCGATTCTCACGAGAATCGCTATTGTAGGGAAGAGGCTCATGTTCTGTGTCGGTTCGCAACGAAAACGAACCCTACAGACAGTAGAACATGCGGCTATAGTGCCTGCCCCTTGGTTCTGTCTGTTCGTTCTAGTACGGTAGAACGACGGGAAAAAAAAACAAAGTCAAATTCGGGTGTGGGTGTGCTATTCCCACCAAACTCGCTGTGCAAACGGGTGTACTGGACCCTAAAAGTTAGAAAAAAGTAAAGTATGATATATTAAAGAGAAAAGATGAAAATTCTGAGTATCTGAGTGCCAGAAGGGCAAAGGAGGAGAAGAGGGGGGGAAAAAGGCATGCCATGTGTCGATTGGTCCAATCAACACCCGGTATTACCCCCACCACTTCAAAGACTACTACGCAGATCGAGCACCATCTGACATCGATGCAACTACGCAGAAACCTTGGAAAAATACTGGCTGTTTCCACTAACAAACAAAATGGATGCCATGGATGTTTCGCTCTTATACGTGTGCAAACCCATCCTCGGAGGCTCAAATTTGTCCAGGTGCTGCAGAAACCTGAAACAAACGCAGCCCACCGTGATAGGGAGCACACAAGAGCCAGAAACAAGCAATGCGCACAAATGACCAAAACGCCGGCCTATATACCAAAATAAACAAAAAACAAAAAAAAGTTAGTATACTTATAGATTTGAAAGTTAGTACATTTATTAATTTGAAGTTAGAAATAACGTGAAAATCAATATAAAATTATTAAAAACGTTTAGGTTTAGGGCCAAAACGGCGTTATCAATTTGCAAAATATTAATTAAATGCGTACAACATAAAAAAAATAATTAAAAATGATCAAAAATTTATGCAAGTTAAAAATTGTATATTAAGATTAGTGGAAAAGACGTAGTAAATTATTCATTGTATCATTGTGAATGCTAGACAATAAAAGTAAGTAAAAAAAAATTATTGCGCAATATGATGCAATATTGTGATACTCAAAATACTGCGTAGTAAAATACGCAGTAAAATATTACATGTAAATTTCAACCCCTATGCTAGACCAAATAGGCAAAACAACAGATACTACTGTTGTGATAAATATTGAAATATTTAAAGTTAATTAATACCACAAAATTAATATAAAAAATTACAAAATTGAATAGATTACTTAGAACACAACACAAAAAAGTTAGAATAACTCACGTATTGGTTGTAGAAGCGGTCTGGCTGGCCATGTGACTTCGATCGCAGTCCCTGGAACTTTCCACCATCCATCAGCTACCGGTGCCTGCGGCCCTTACGCTCAACTAGGCGCGAAATCTCCCTCGTGGGCCCATGTGCTCCTTCAAGGGGTCGACTGCTCGGTGTTTCATGCTGGTGGACCTTACTTGGTGTCAGATCGTCAGGAAACAGCGTTCACACGGGGCTGGAACCAGAACCGGCATCTCTTGGTCGTGGGTTCAACCAAACCACGTTAAGGGCGCCATGTCATCTCGGGGGGTAAAAGCTGGACTCTGCAAAAGGTAGGTGGAGCCCATCCTCGAGAAGCTCTTGATACTCCATTGTCGTTGGAGGTTGTGCTGTGTCCTAGGTGAGAGGTTCGTATATGTGAACTTCCTCTCATAGGTTGCCTTTCTAGGCGTATCTTTAAGTCCATTCTGCCTCTGATCTAGCACCCTGAAAGGCTAAGAGGGCTTCAGGTGTTGAAATAAAGTACACAGTCGAGTTTTAGTAAGGTACAGCACAGATTCTCCTTCTAGTTCGGCATTTCGCCTGTAAAACGGCCAAATGGCCGAAGTTGAGGCCGGAGCCCCAGCTCGTTAGAGCGCTCAATACGACGAAAATGATGTTAGGCGAAGTAAGAGAGAGAATCAGAGAAATTACTTCAATTTATAAGTTCGCGAATTAAAGTAAGACGTAATTAAAATTCAGAAAGCAAAAACCGACCAATCAGGAAGGTTCCTGGCCGGTGGGCGGAGGCTAAGAAAAATCAAACGCGAAGATATACGCGGTTTGAGAACACGATGCTCTTAAATAGAGCGAAGAAGTCGAAACAAAATCGGGAAGGTTCAAAGAAATAACACAAGAGATAAAAGACTTGATTCGGGAAAAGAACAGAGCCAAACAAAGAGCCAGAAGAACAGGACACCAAATGGACAAAAGCAGAGCAAACAGGCTAGCAAGAGAAGTCAAAGAAGCACTAAAAGAACACCGTAGCGAAACATGGAACAAATACATACAAGAAACAGACGAACAAGGGCCAAATATGCAAAATATTTGGAAACTACAAAGAGTGCTTCGAAATGATAGAAAACCTATCCCACCACTACACAGCGAAAGAGGTATAGTGTATACTACCAAAGAAAAGGCAGAGGCAATGAAGAACACACTCGAAAGAGAATGCAGACTAAACTACGACGAAAACGAGGATGTGGACTTCATAGCTGAAGTAGAAAATCAGAGAAATAGACCAGAAAACCCGGTAGAAGAAGAAATCCTGCCAACATCACCAGCAGAAATAAATGTGCACATCAGAAAATGTTCACCCAAAAAAGCACCAGGCCCAGACAAGATCACAAACAGAGCCCTAAAATACCTACCGGCGAGAGCGATAGTATACCTAACCAACATAGTAAATGGGATACTACGGTACAAAAAATTCCCGAATCAATGGAAAGAGGCCCATGTCATAATGATACCGAAACCTGGCAAAGATAGCACATTCCCGCAAAATTATAGGCCGATAAGCTTGCTACCAGCAATCAGCAAAATAGTCGAGAGAATAATACTGAGCCGACTACAAACTGAGACGGAAAGACTAGAAATCATTCCAGAGGCACAATTTGGATTCAGAGCTGAACACTCAAGCGAACTGCAAGTACTCAGACTAACAGAGTACATAGCAGCTGGATTCAACGACAAACAATACACAAGTGCAGCTTTCCTGGACGTTAGTAAAGCTTTTGACAGAGTGTGGCATAAGGGCCTAATATACAAAATGCGAGAGTACGGATACGGTGAGGCGATAACGAGACTGATCCAATCGTACCTACGTGGACGGAGGTTCAGAGTTCGGATAGGACAAGTCTTATCAGAACTCGGAACACCAGAAGCTGGGGTGCCACAAGGAGCAGTCCTGTCGCCTCTACTGTACTCTATATACACCGCAGACATACCAAGAACACCTGGTACAATGTTAAGCCTTTATGCAGACGACACAGCAATAGCGGCCAAACACCGAAATATAGACGTAACGGTGAACAACCTACAAACAGCTCTACAAGACATTGAAGAATGGTGCCTAAAATGGAAAATCGCCATCAATGCAGAAAAAACACAAGCGGTAATGTTCAAGAAAAGAAGAGAACAGCCAGACGAACGACTAACACTGCAAGAAAACCCCATCGAGTGGAAAGACAACGCAAAATATCTAGGCGTAATAATGGACAAAGGATTAACATTCCAAAAACACGTAGAAGACACGATAAGAAAAACAAACGCCGCAAAAGCGTCAATAAGAGGTCTAACGGGCAGAAAAAGCAAGCTAAAAACAAAGACAAAGCTTAGACTAATAAACAGCATAATAATCCCGATATTGACATATGCATCTCTCGCATGGGGGCAAGTATGCAAATCAGCAAAAAAGAAGATACAAGCGGCACACAACAACAGCCTAAGGGAAGCAGTAGACGTACCTAGATACGTTGCAGAGAGATTCCTCTTCAGAGACCTGCAACAAGTAAGAGTCATAGACACCATGACAGAAAGAGCTAGGATAAAATTCCCAGAATTAGAAAACCATCCGAGCCCCATACTGCGTGAGATGCTAGGGTACGACGCTTTCCACCGATGGAAACACAGGAGACCAAAGCAGCAAATAGTGGAATAAGTATACAGAACAACAAAAGACGATAGTTCGTAACTCTATAAAGAAACAACGACAACAAAGGAGACGAAAACAAAGGTAAACAAAATAGATAGCACTTAACAGTAAATACATTTGGGACCAGACCTTAAGTCTGGGACCCAAGCAAGCAAAAACAGTACCGCGGACAAATCACAAGTAGTTAAAGGCTCAAAGCGCTTCACGCTGGCCTAGTTTTCAAACCGATTAGGACACCACATTAAAATCTTATTACCCAGGATTTTAATGTGAAGAGCATTTGGCTGATAGTTGTGCCCCCATCGCGCATCAGCGTGCTATGGGGGGGAAAGGGATGGCCTGGAGCATTGGAGCGAGGTGGAGTGACTCCTGTCAGAGACACGAGTTAAAACAACTCGCTCCAATGAATTGTTACACCCGAACGTAATTAATAAAGGGTGAACAAGTCTCACGGGTCGGGTTTAATCCGGTAATACTTTATTATTAATCTATGGGTTTAATCATAATGCTTGCTTGCTTGCTCTTAAATATCCCTCTGGCGCCGTTGGTTCGGAGAGGTGGAACTTAGTGGGGGCACCTGCGCGATTTGAGAGAATCGCACGGTTCCGAGTGTCGATGCTTGTTCGGTGCGTCAGCCTATCATTACATGCCATAGGTCATAACACGTCTGATGCAAGTTTTAATAAATTCTAACTTTGCTGTCCATTCTCATATAATATGGATTATTCCAGACCACATCTCTCAAACATCCGGACAAGACAGCGGCCTTGTTAATTTGTCCTCTTAGGGTTCTGTCTGGGTTATGATAACTTGATAACTCTACAACTAGATATTTGAACTGGTTTAGTTGTTCTATGGGTTTCCCCTCTACCACGAGCTTGCATCTAATTGTTTTCTGCGTGGTCAAAGCGTGGATATGTTCATGTTGAGTCGTCGACATGCTTAATAGAATCGATAAAGTTGTCTTTGTAGGTCATCCTCGTCCTCTGCAATCAGGGCTGCATCATCCGCATAGCACACTACACTGATTCTACTGTAACCGAGTCTGTATCCTAGTTGTAGCGATTCCACATCTTCTATTATTTCATCCATTAGCATATTGAATAGAAATGGACTGAGGCTGTCTCCCTGCCTGATTCCTCCTGGTGTTGGTATGTTGGCCGTAGTGGTGTCTTTGTTTTAATTTTTGTCGTGTTTTTATGACTTCAACAATGTTTGCCGGTATCCTTTTTTGCTTAATTTTCTTTATTATATCGCTAAGCCTGACTCTGTCAAATGCTTTCGTTAGGTCTACGAAATTCCATATAAGCCTATGATCAAAATATACTCCTAAGTATTTTGTTTATTTGACGACTGGAATCTCTATTCCTTCCAGCATCGGTGGTTTTAGACCTTGTATTGCTATGTTTTATGGGAAGTTAATGATTTGTGTTTTTTGAGCATTGAATATCAGTCTCTCTTGTTTACACCAGTTATCAATTATATTTAGGGCTGCTTGCGATACAATTTTGGCAAGTTTGCTCCTGACGATGATTGCAATATCATCAGCGTATCCCTATGTATGGTATAGGTAACAAGGAATATATGGAGACACATAGAAAAAGTAAATTTTATGCAACAAGTTTAGAAAATCCAGAACTGGTAAAACATACAAATTTAGAAGAATATTTACAACACGAAGACAAAACTCAAAAAACAATATTTGGAGAAATAGGAGAAATTCCCGTATGAAAAAAACTATAAGTGATAAAAAATAGGAATTACAGATATAAAGAAGTAATCACCAGAAATATGCAAGGAATATGAATAAGAGAAAAAGAAATCGGAGAAGTTACAAAAGAGATAAAGAACAAGAAAGCGCTGGGGCCTAAAGGTATCTCACCTGATTTTACAAAACTACACTGAAACTAACCGATGTTCTATAGATCCATAAATAGTAAATAACTACCCAGGGCATTGGGTACTCTCTCAATCTTTCATTCATGAAATATTGTCAGATATGTATGAGGGGGTAGCAAATAGTGACTGCTAGGACAGGTGTCCATACAGAAACTACAGGTTCCCTAGTGTTTAAAATGTATACGGATTATGTAATGTTAGTAGAAAATACAGAAAATAATTTACAACAAAAACTGTAACAGTGGAGCCAAGCCCTTAAGGAAAGTGTTTAAATCTTATACTTTACGAGCAATTCTGATTGCTCATTGGCGGATTGATACCTACATGGAAGGTTGATACTCTATCTTTTGCACGGCCGCGCCGGCCGATACATTTCCTACTGCTTGATGATGTATCTCTTGCTATTTTGACAACACCTATATGTCTCCCCCTTGTGTTTATGTGGTTGTTCCCTACTTTTTTCTATTTAGCGGTCATTCGATTATACACTGTAGGTTACATTTTCTTCTACTCTTCGATGTCTTCACTCCTCTTTCAATCTCTCTGCGTATTTTCTGTAATTCTTCTCATTACTCTCATTTCTGCCGTTTTTTGTAATCTTTGTGTTTTAGCTGTATCGGGTTTTGTTTCTGATGCATATGTCATTATTGGTCTTACACTGGCTTTATAAATTCTTGACTGCATCTCAGTGTTAATATATCGTCGGCATATTGCCAAAAGTAACCAAGTCAAAAAAATCTCATTTTGATGTTTATTGACCAAATAACTTAAAATTTTATAATATCTTTTCAGAAAAAATGCCCAAGTCGCAATACAAACATGGTTGCCTAATTTCGGGTACTTACCTCTTTAGAATGCTTAAGTCATAATACTGGTATTCGCTACTGCGAAAACTGACCAAGTCGACTTGGTCACTTTTTTCGGTATAGAGTTGATATTGAATTAGTCTGATCAATTTAGCTTAAGTAGACGTTACGTACAAGTATACTTAATTTTGTGTCATAATCATTGTTCTAACGCAAAGAAATTTCAAAAACAAGGTTAGAACAAATACAGATACTAATTTTATAAGTGCAACTTTTGATCTACAATCTTTTGGTTTTAAATCTTCCAATGTCGGACGTTTCTCAAATGTATTGTACAAGGAAGTTATCTACCTACAATTTAACTACTCATGAAACTGCGAAACACAATAATGCTTATTGCTTTTCTTGGACAGAATTAAGTGGTCAAAGGGGAAGGTGAAATTGAAACTACTTTACTCTGCTGGATTAAAAGTATTAAAGCTACTATAAAAGAAATTGAATCGTTTATTTCAGAAAGTGATCAAGTGACAAATCTTGACAAAATGAGTGCAAAAAATTAATTTTTTTTCTTAAACAAATTAACAAAATACCTTTTAAAAAAATACAACATTTTTGACAAATACTCCAGGTTGTTAGGTAGAATTTTTATTTTATATAAAGTGATTGTTTGTTGAATGTAAACAGTGTGTAAACTTGATTTTCTCAAAAGTAGATACTTGTGACTTCACCCCTTTCTGAAATAAACGATTCAATTAGTGTTTTTCTGATAGCTGAAGTGCACAGAATCGAAATCAATTTATTTTGGCTCTTTTTTTGTATATTTTGCAGCACATGCTGTTTGATGTTATCTAACATAACTTTTTGGAGAAAGGGCGCATATACACGGAGGTATATACTCCAGATTGGATGCATTCTGCAATCAAAAAAGCAAAAAAAAATGTATGCATCTTTACACACAATGACCTTTGAAACGTTTTCCAACTTGGACGTTCCAAATGCAATAAAAATAAAAGTTGTAGTCCCTATAACGTTCACGAATTAAGATTTTCTGATTTTTTCTCTTCTTTGTATGCCCTGTCCGTTGCGAACCTTGGAACTTCCATTAACATGGAAATTCTGATCTTGCTTATGGCCCTTCTTAATAGTTCGATCGATGTGGCCCGAAACACCCGTGTTGAGCTGGCCCCCCCCACTTGCAAAAATTAAAAAACAAATAGCCCTGATTTATGAGCTATTTATGAGCTCTCATATTCCGCAAACTAAAAATTTTGAGCTCGTTCCACTGAGCAGGAATTTAATACTTGGAGGTGGGGGGGGGGCTGAGTCAGCCCCCCCCTCCACTACTTAAAAATAGGAATATTGAATCGGTTTTTGCGGCAGAATTACGAGCTATTTATGAGCTCTTGAAATTATATAGTTTCGATTTTTGAGCTCATCCCCTTCACCCCCAAACAACCCTTTAATTGATTTAACTTAAGAGAAAGATGCTGAGAAAACTTAAAATATATCGTATTGCGGATATAATTCCTATAGCTTATATACTCTAAGAATAAACTATTAAATCAAGGGCATTTCGATTATTGAGCTACAACCCCTTCGCAAGAAAACCACCCTATCTTCCCGGCTTAAGAGAAAGTTGTACTTAAAATGCGTTAAACTAATTATTTGGCGACTACATATCATTTAATAATTTATAAGCTTCCAAATTACGCGCATTTAGATCAGTAAATTGCAATTTATTTTGTATAGTGCAGTCACTGAAGGTAAAAATCAACGATTACCTTCAATTTCAGTGAACCTTCATCGATTTTCACGAAAATTGGTCAGTGGTTAGAGGATACGTCAAGAAACAAAGGTGACATGGTACCACCTTGCGCCTTTACCCTGAGGGTGGATACCGCCCCTTCTCGGGGGTGAAAATTATTTTATAAAAAATAACTGCACAAATCAATAAAAGAACAAATTAAAAGCAAAATTTATTATACAAAGTTAATAAAATAAGTCAATACTTTTTAAGTTATTAAAGATCAAAGATTTTAATTATTTGTGAAAAAATGCATGTTTTGAAGAGGTTTTTTGTAAATCACTGAAAAACTGTAAGTTTTTACAAAAAAGTTAATAGTAGTTTAATTCGTATAGCTTATATTCTAAGAATAAACTCTAAAATCACGCGCCTTTCGATTATTGAACTACAACCCCTTCGCAAGAAAACCATCCCTTATTCCCGGCTTAAGAGAGGGTTGTACTTAAAATAATTTAATTTATTATTTGTCGACTATATATTGTTTAATAATTTATGAGCTCGCAAAATATACGCATCTCAATTATTGAATTGCCATTTTCTTTCTATAGTGCAGTCACTGAAGGTAAAAATCAACTATGACCTTCGATTTCGGTAAATCTCCATTCATTTTCACGAAAATTGGTGAGCGGATTTTGATACTATCAACTTTTTCTGGATCTTATTTTTGATGGGTATTTCTAAGTACTTTGACAAGTATTTAGTACCTAAGTGTTATAAAATGCATCTTTTTCCCGTTATTTAAGCTTGAAACCTTAGATTTGAACAGTCGCTGAAAAAAATATACATTTAATTACCAATAACTACTTTAAATTAACATTAAAGGTTTTTCAAGTAAGCAATTTATTATATTTTTTATTAGCTTCAATTTTAGTGATGAAAACTTTTTTGTAAAAACTTACAGTTTTTGAGTCATTTATGAAAAATCGCTCTAAAGCATGCATTTTCTTTCCAAAAATTAAAATATTTGATCTTTAATAACTCAAAAAGTATTGATTTATTTTAATCACATTATATAACAAATTTTGCTTACAATTTGTCCCTCTCTCGATTTGTGGGGTTATTTTTAATAAAGTAATTTTCACTCCCGAGAAGGGGTGACATATACCCCAGGCTAAAACCCCAAGTTGTTATTGTCAATTCGTGAAAATAAATGGAGATTTACCGAAATCGAAGGTAATAGTTGATTTTTACCTTCAGTGACTGCACTATAGAAAGAAAATGGCAATTCAATAATTGAGATGCGTATATTTTGCAAGCTAATAAATTATTAAACGATATGTAGTCGCCAAATAATCAATTTAAATTATTTTAAGAACAACTCTCTCTTAAGCCGGGAAAATGGGGTCGTTTTCTTGCGAAGGGGTTGTAGCTATGTAATCGAAAGGTGCGTGATTTAAGAGTTTATTCTTAGAATATAAGCTATGCGAATTAAACTACTATTAACTTTTTTGTAAAAACTTACAGTTTTTCAGTGATTTACAAAAAACCTCTTCAAAACATGCATTTTTTTCACAAATAATTAAAATTTTTGATCTTTAATAACTTAAAAAGTATTGACTTATTTTATTAACTTTATATAATAAATTTTGCTTTTAATTTGTTCATTTATTGATTTGTGCAGTTATTTTTTAAAAAATAATTTTCACCCCCGAGAAGGGGCGGTATCCACCCTCAGGGTAAAGGCGCAAGGTGGTACCATGTCACCTTTGTTTCTTGACGTATCCTCTAACCACTGACCAATTTTCGTGAAAATCGATGAAGGTTCACCGAACTTGAAGGTAATCGTTGATTTTTACCTTCAGTGACTGCACTATACAAAATAAATTGCAATTTACTTATCTAAATGCGCGTAATTTGGAAGCTTATAAATTATTAAATGATATGTAGTCGCCAAATAATTAGTTTAACGCATTTTAAGTACAACTTTCTCTTAAGCCGGGAAGATAGGGTGGTTTTCTTGCGAAGGGGTTGTAGCTCAATAATCGAAATGCCCTTGATTTAATAGTTTATTCTTAGAGTATATAAGCTATAGGAATTATATCCGCAATACGATATATTTTAAGTTTTCTCAGCATTTTTCTTTTAAGTTAAATCAATTAAAGGGTTGTTTGGGGGTGAAGGGGATGAGCTCAAAAATTGAAACTATATAATTTCAAGAGCTCATAAATAGCTCGTAATTCTGCCGCAAAAACCGATTCAATATTCCTATTTTTAAGTAGTGGGGGGGGCTGACTCAGCAGCCACAGTAGGGTATTAAATTCCTGCTCAGTGGAACGAGCTCAAAATTTTTAGTTTGCGGAATATGAGAGCTCATAAATAGCTCATAAATCAAGGCTATTTGTTTTTTAATTTTTGCAAGTGGGGGGGGGGCAGCTCAACACGGGTGCCCGAAACACCTCCGCAGATTTTGGAGCCACGGGTATCTTCTCCTGCCTGGCCGTCGCTTACTGTCTATTTTCCCAAAGTTCGAATGCTTCTACTTTTTCATGCGCGTCTCTGTCAGAGCCCAGACCTCCGCACCACAGATTCTGATTTCATTTACTTCAAATCTCTAGCAAGTAACTTGGTTAAAAATAAAAGCAAAGATAAAAGAGGCAATAATGTTGAATGTCTTAAACTGAAATACATGAAGTATGAAATGCCCAAGGATATATTTTGTTTAAATATAGATCTTCAGAGACCAAGTTTAATGTTTTTCGGGTATTTTTTTATCGGTAGCTACGTTCGTTTTGCTAAAGTTTGTCATGTCCAAGTCATATTAATTAATTTTATCTTACATCGGAAGTGAACAAGTCATATTTATTGCATTTTTGTTAGTTTATGATAAGAGCTATTTTATTATTAACTACATTATTTGCTTCTAGATGACTAAGCCTAGGAACAAAAAACCTTCAAAACTGTGTAGTTATCATGTTCGATTTTATAGTTCCTTCTAAAACTTTACACTTCATTTTCTCGAAACTACCCAAACATGACTTGGTCACTTTTGGCAGTATGCTGACGATATGTCGGTTTCGCCATATAGTGTCATTAAGGCATCCTGTCAGCCTATTTGCTTTTTGTGCTTGATTTCTCACTTCTTCGTCCAGGTATTCGTAGCTGGACAGTGAAATTCCAAGACACCTATTTTATTTCCATTACATGTTCAATAGTGATTGGTTATTTACTGATTACTATTGTTTCAGTTTTCTGAGATGAAATTGAAATATTGAATTCTTCTGCTCTTATTTTAAAACTGTGGACTATCATCTTGACACAGACTATCTTCATCTTGGGCTATCAGTATTGCGTCGTCTGCGTAACTGCGTAACATCCTTTGTTGACACTTGATTTCATCCATGATTAAATTGAAGAGCATAGGGATCAATGAGTCCCCCTGTCTTATTACGCTGCCTATGTCTATAGGTGCTGTAAGTTACCCATCATGATTTTATTCATGATTAAATTGAAGAACATAGGGCTCAATGAGTACCCCTGTCTTATTACGCTGCCTATGTCTGTAGGCTCTGTAAGTTGCCCATCTATTTCATTTTGTTGCCTTGGTAGATGTTTTCAATAGTTTTTATATCTAGGGGAACTTTTCTATTTTACAGAAGATGCATTATATCTTTGAGTCTTACTCTGTCAAATACTTTCTTCAACCAGACGTAGAATAGTCTATTATACCTACTCTAGTGATTTTTCAATAATTTGCTTTTTGGCGAATATTGCATCAATACACGATCTTTCAGTACTAAAACCCTGTTGTTCATCTGCTAAACTTATACTCCGATTCATTAGTTCTTTTAAAATTTTAGTTGTAACTTTTAGGGTAGTATTTAACAAGTTGACACCTCTGTATTTTCTGGCTGTTTTTATCTGATTTTTTGAATAGTACAATTAGTTCGCTCGTTCTCCATTCTTAAGGTATTTTATCGTGTTTTATAATTTTGTTAATTGTTCTGTCATTGCCACTCCACAATACTTCAGTAATTGCTTTAATACTCCATCTTTACCTGCAGCTTTTCTGTTTTCAGATTTTCAAGTGTTTTTCTAACTTCCTGTGTACTTCTTTATTTGTGGTAATATCTGGTGTTTCCGGTTCTAGTGTCATTTGCTCTTCCTCTGCATAGAGCTTTTTTTAGATATTCAATCAATGTACCTTTTCTACGTGCTGATGTGGAAGGAAGCGAGTGGTGTGTGTATGATAGAACGGTTTTACTGAAACTGAAAGGAAAATTCTCAAAACTGCCATGATCTACAGAACTTAATGTTGTGGAGTTAAAAAGAAAAAGGAAGAACGAATGCATGTGTCGGAAATCAGAATGATTAGATGGATGAGTGGTGTAACAAAAATGGATAAAATTAAGGAGTATACTAGGGGAATTTTAGAGGTGGCACCAATTGATGCTAAAATAAGAAAGCATAGGTTAAGATGGTTCCGGCGTGTTCAACGTTCCTGGGACGACTAGGAGAGCAAGATCAAAGAAGACCTGGGTCGGGGAGAGGCTTAGAAAATAAGAAAATACATGTTGGTTTGGTAAAGAGGATTGATATGGGTATGACTTAAGATACAAACTTATGGAGAAATGTAATTAGGAATGTCGACCCCATATAGGGATAAAGACAAAGAGAATGCTGATGGAAAGAAATCTAATTACATTTCTGCTGGGGTCGGCATTCCTAATTACATTTCTCCATAAGTTTTTATCTTAAGTCATACCCATATCAATCCTATTTACGAACCTGTATTTTCTAAGCCTCCCCCCTCCCAGGTCTTCTTTGGCCTTACTCTCCTACTCCTCCCAGGAACGTTGAACATGCCGTTTGAACATGAAGGTTGAATAAGTTAATCTATTTTATTATTGTATTCTATTAGTATATGCCATACGTAAAACAAAAAAGTCTTGCTGTTTTTTGTCTACTTTCTTAATTTGGAATATGCTCAATTCGATAGACCCAGGTTTTTATTAGTCCATTTCTACTACGTCAATATTGTACATCCTACTTATAGATTATCATTTTTTTCTTCACTTCTTGTGTTTGTATAACTTGCGTTCTTGTCGTATTATATTTGAAGTTTTCGCTAATTTTTATATCTCTATCAGAAAGTTATACAGAGTATCTTGTTGTCCGTTCGTCTTATTTATTTAGGAAACCTTAAACAATTTAACAAGAAAAGTCAGCAAAAATAAACTACTTAATTAGATCTAGTGGTACTTACTAGATATATAGTACATAGTATACTAAATTTTTGTTTATTTTACACTTAAAATATTACAGAATATTGGACAATAAAGCTTATAGTAAACAAATCAATCTCACAGTCAATAACCCACTTTTGTACTTATTCTAATTGGTAACACATGTTTAATAGTTTTTAACAGTATCACATCACTTTATACAATAAAGTACTCATATAACGAATAAACTACAAGCTAAAACAAAACCTAAAATAGTTGAAACTGTCGTAGAAGCTGATGATTTATCTTTGGTATTTTCTTCTGTTGTGACTGTTTGGTTCGTCTGTGTTGATTCTGCTTGAGGTTCAGGTTCCGCCTTAGGCTCAGGTTCGGCTTTAGGCTCAGGTTCTGCTTTAGGCTCAGGTTCTGCTTTAGGCTCAGGTTCTGCTTTAGGCTCAGGTTCCGCCTTAGGTTTGGGTTCAGCTTTAGGCTCTGGTTGTGCGGTGGGTTCAGGTTCGGCTTGAGGCTCTGGTGCTGGTTTAGGTACTATCGTTGCGATGGGTTCAGCTGTAGGTTCTGGACTTACGGCGGGTTCACTTTTATGCTCTAGAATTTCATCTGGATTAGGTGTTGATGTACCAGTTCTTCCTGTTTCTTCGTTGTGCTTTGGTTGAACGTCGTAATCGTAGGCTTGGCTGTAAATATAACTTTCTCCTCCTGTATGCGATGATATAAGACGATAGTTCCAGTGGTTGATATCAATTCTGTCGTAGATGAACTTGTTGAGTTGATTTACCAAAATGGTAAGATTGCCGCTGTTGTCGAAGGTGAATGAGTTGGGCCATTGTAAGTATTTTTCGTCTCTTGCTATAATGCGTTGTTTTGACATGAATGGAGTTTGTATGTCCCATTTTGCTATGCTACTGGTTCCCAGCAAAGTATAATAGAGGATTCCTTTATTATCCATTAACATACCTAAAAAACAATTAATCAAATTAAATATAAACTTTATTTACAGAGTAAATAGTAAATATATAAATCAAGTCTAAATATATAGGTACTAGAACAACACAATAAATCTAAAAGTAGAAGATGAAGGCCCAATTGAAGCTGGTAATGGGATAAGAAAAGGAGATTCTCTATTGTTTAACCTGAGCCCTCTATTGTTTTTACTTGATCATGGATGAAATAATAAAAAAAAGTAAGAACTAAAAAGGGCAACAAATGGGAGAAAAACAACTTAAAATAATCTGCTATGGAAACGATGCAATACTTACTAATCTCTCAAAGGGAATATAATTTCCAACGTATACTGCGCCAAATTAAGAAAACCGCCAAAAAATTTAACATTTTAATTTCTCCAAAAAAGACAAAATGCATTGTTATAACAGCAAATCCAATAAGATGTAAATTAGAGTTAGAGGGTCAGATAACAGAACAGGCGATGGAGTTTAAATATCTAGGTATCACACTATCTAGCTACAGAAAGATTGAAACAAAGGTGGAAGATCAAGTGAATAGAGCAAACAAATGTGCAGGTTGCCTGAATGAAACAACATAGAGAAATAAAAACTATGGAACAGAGCTAGAAATACAGATATATGACAGAGATGCAAGTTGAATAACATTTATAACATTAGTAAGAAACATAAAAGTAGAATGGAATACCACATAAACCGAATGACAACAAATAGAGTAGTCAAGACAGAGAGAGACGGTTCCCCAATAGGAAGACGATCAGTGGAAACACCATGAAAACGATGGAACGGCAACTTACTGGTGGGACATTGAAAAAACAGATAGTCATATCTACACAAGTCAAGAAGCCATCAACTTCTTTAAGAGTAATTTGTATATGGTATGTGACAGGCGCAGATCCAAGAGGGAGGCAATCGCCCCCTCCTTGAGACCTCGCCTGGTGTCTTCTTCTTCTTCTACGGCACAACAGCCCAAATTGAGCCTTGGCCTTCTTTATTTTTTGCCTCCAACCTTGCTTGTCTGTGGCTGCTCTTCTCCATACACTGACTCCTAAAAGTGCTTGTGCGTTCCCTGTTTACTGTGTCTTCCAAGCGCTTTCCTGGCTTTCCAACCGGTCTCTTTCCCTGCATTCAGTGCTTTTTTGGTAGCCTATCCTCTCCCATACTTATCACATGTCCGGCCCATTGCAATCTTTGTATTCTAATGAAGTCTGACAAGGGTGCTTCCTTATAAAGTTGATAAAGTTCGTTGTTGTATCGACTTCTGAAGATTCCGTTTTCCCTCACAGGTCCTAGTATTCTCCTCAGTACTTTCCTTTCGAATGTGTCGTGTTTGCTTTTTAGTGTTTCTTTCAGGACCTAGGCTTCACTGTCATAGCATGTTATTGGTCTAATTAAAGTTTTATAGATTCTCATCTTTGTATTTCGGTGGACATTTTTAGACCGAAAGATATGGGAGAGCGCAAAATGAGCTCTGTTTGCCTGCGTTATTCTCTTCCGTATTTCACCATCTTCTGATCCATCGGCATATATTTCAACTCCCAGGTATGTAAACTTTCCAACCGTTTCAATGTCATCTTCATGTATAATGTTTTGTGGGACTATATTTCTTTTCGTCTGAGACATTATTTTTAAAAAAATACCAAGTTTTTTGTAAAAGGTATATATTAAAATACCCCAAATAAGGGTCACAATACAAAACGTTTTCGGATTAAGGAATCCATCATCAGTGTTTAAAAGCCCTAAAATTAAGTATAACCTAATTAATTTAGAGAAAAGTTAAAAATTGACAGAGGTTTTAAAAACAATAGGCCATACTTACAAAAATTGCATGCCTGAGCCACCAAAATGTATTGGGTAAAAACCCTTTAAATGTAAATGATATGGTTATTTTACATATTTATATAAAGATCATCTGATGTTAAAGAGATGTCTGGATGTTACCCAGGGCAACACAGGACTCTTCCAACGTGGTTGGAATTATTTTGGAGAAAACCTCACATATTGGATTTCAATTCACATTATTTTGGTTTTTTCTGTGTTAATTTCCAGACCTAGCATTTTTGTTTGTGTTTTTAACTCTGCATGCATATGTTTCCTGTGCTCCTGTTGATGTTCTATTCATAATATTAATATCATCGGCATAAGCGGCCAGTTGAACCGTTCGGTTTGTCAGTAGGTTTCCTCGTCCAGTTTGCATTTGCCTAACCGCATACTCCAGTGCCAGGTTAAACAATGTTGGGGCCAGTCCATATCCCTGCTTTAGTCCCTGCGAAATTTTGAAAAAGTCTATCCGGTGGTTTTGTATTCGTACACATGCTTGAGTTTCATCCATTGTGGCTTTAATGAATCTTATTAGCTTGTGTGGTATTGCCAATTCAGCCAACGTATAGTATAGTTTGTTCCTTTTGACTGAGTCGTATGCCTGTTTGAAGTCTACAAACACGTTGCGAACATCAATATCGTGTTCCCATAATTTGCTCAAGATCTGTGTGACTGTAAATATTTGATCCAGTGTCGATGTTCCCCGTCGGAAGCCCCTCTGATAATCTCCAATAATATTTTCTGCTAGTGGTTGGAGCCGCTGGTTTATAATATACGTGAGGACTTTATATGCTGTACATAGTAGAGAGATTCCATGGTAGTTTTTGCACTGGAGTTTGTCTCCTTTTTTATAGATCGGGCATACTATACTTTTCTTCCAGTCGTTGGGTATTTTCTCTTCTTGCCATATGTCTTTGATGAGCGCGTGGATGTGACTTGCTAGGTGGTCGCCACCTACCTTATACAGTTCTGCTGGTATTTCGTTAACTCCCGGAGCTTTATTGTTTTTCTGGGCCTTAATAGCTTCGAGAACTTCTTCTATAGTTGGAGCTTCTACTCCATTATCTACTTCATTCTCTTCTACGTAGTTCATGCCCATTTCATCTTCCATGTCTACTTGTGTTCTAAGTAGGGTCTGAAAATAATGCTTCCAGGTTTCTGTGACTTTCTGTTGGTCACTGATTATTTGCCCACTTTCATCTTTACATAGACTTGTTTGAGGTTTATACCCACTTCTTATCTTTTTTAGGTATTCGTAAGCCCCTCTAATTTCGTTGTTTTTGAAATTTTCTTCCATTTTTTCTATTTGTCAATTTTCATAGGCTCTCTTTTTCTTTCTACATATCTTGTCTGCTTTCCGTCTTGCGACTTCAAATAATGTTCATCTTTACCGTGTTCTTCTTGTTATGTAGGTAAATTTTGTGTGCTTCATTTTTTTCCTCTATTGCTTGTCTTCACTCGTCATCAAACCGTGCTCCTCTTCTATCATTTTTCTTATTTCCCAGGGTGGACGCTGCTGCTGTCAGTACTGCTGTTTTGATATTACTCCATTTGCCCTCTATGGAGTGCAGTTCTAGCGTCCTTAACACATTTGCGACTTCTTGTTCGAACTTCTCTTTACATTCATGGATCTTCAGATTTTCCAGGTCCAGTTTGTTTCTTCTTTGTTGTCTTTCGTTTCTTTCCCTGTTAACTCTGCATCTAAATTTGGTTTGTAGTAAAATATGGTCTGATCCACAGCATGCTCGTCGTCGTGTTCTCACATCGGAGATACTACTGGCTGCCCTTTTGTGTATCCGCCTGGTGTCTACTGACACTGTTTTTAAGAAAGAGATTGAACATAAATAGTGAATTTTGTGTCCTGTTGATAACTGAATATCTAAAATATAAATGTGGTAGAATTTCTTGGAATCGAAAATTATTAAAAGTCTTTGGAACATAATAAATGAAAAAGTCCCACAATAAATCTGTTTATTACCATCTATTCAATTCAATGCCAGAGACCAGATAAAAATAGCAATTGCCGGTGCTATGTTATGGTAATTTGATCATTTAATAAAACCCCCCGAATAAGAGCCGCTTTTAGAAGGATGTCCAAAGTATTATGTAACAGAGACCTAAAATTGGCATTAAGGATTCGACTACTTCGCTGCTACGTGTTCTCGGTCTTACTGTATGGTTTCGAGTCTTGGACTGTGAAAAAAATCGATCTAAATCGCCTAGAGGCTCTCGAAATGTGGTGCAATAGAAGAATTTTAAGAGTTTATTGGATGGAGAAGATTCGAAACTCCACAATACTAGAATGTCTCAGCAAGACTACTGCGATTATAAAAAGCATCAAAAAGAGATAGCTGGATTATTTCTGACATTTAATGAGAGGTCCCAAATATAGGTTGCTACAAAATATTATTTAAGTGAAAACAGCAGGCAAACGCAGTCTAGCACGAAGAAGAACTTCATGGTTGATTTAGGGTGGCAGTGAATAAAATTAAGATACCTATGATGGTAACCAACGTTCTGAAAGGACATGGTACATGAAGAATAAGAAAATAACAGCCCATCCCGAAAAAGGATCCTGCGTACGCCAGTCACGAGAAAATTTTTATTTCATTGCTCCCACCTTGGTTGTCCCAGCAACCGCAAGGTTGCTGGATCCACCGTTATTACGTGAGGTAAAGCTGGGTTGGATTTTGATGTAGTTTTATGACATAGTCGTAGGTTTGGCCGAAATATTACTTTTTACTTTTTTATACGATGTCACAAGTTGATAATTCAAATTAATTGTTTATACTTTGTTTTGAAAATTATTTATACCACACTTTAGCTTATCTTACGACATAGCTGATAATCCTCAACGTATTGTGATAAACTAGTGACGAATAATTTCAAAATTATTTGAAATTTTCTTGTCTCAAATGTTGCAATTTTTTTAATAAACCGTGTATATGTACCAATAATAATGTAGTAAGTACGTACATAATATATTCAGCTATAAAATATTATCAGTAAGAACCACCTAATTTTCTATGAGGGATTAAAATTTCCAATCAACATAAAATTTCCCATTGTCAATTGGTTCCGTTAAAACTTTAAAGTTTCTCCAAGGTTTAAAAAAACTACAAAACTTTTTTGTAGCATGTCTAATTTAAGTATTATGTTTATAATATGGGATTGCATCACAATTATTGATGTAGGATGAAAATTACATTTTTTATTTACTAATGTCTGACGTTGTCATTTCCACTCAGGAAATCGTCCTCACACAAAAGATTTTTCTAAAAATTCTGTGAAGATTGCATCTAGATTTATTGGGTTATGTATGCATGTAATTACTGAAATATTATGAAGCAGCAATGACAGAACAATTAACAACCTTAACTGACAAAATCATAAAACATAATAGACCAGGAAGGATCTGTTTTTAGGTGGATGTGAGAGGTGGCATTCGGATTTTTGCGGTTAAAGTTAGGTGATAACTTCGTTAATAATAATTGACTTATCCTCCAATTTCGTTTTTTTTTCTACTTTCTTTGCTTATAACTTTAAAACGATTCATTTTGGAACAAAGTCTTATAGGAATAAAACAAATAAAACAAAGATAATTAAATTTTCTATCAGATACAATTGGTTAAAAATGTCTTAATTTAACACCCTTGCTGCAAAATAGCAATAAATATAAAACAAGGGGGCAAAACAAGCCTGTCCTTATTCAATGTTTTTCCATCACTTAGGTTACACTTAGAACCTTCCTAATTCGCTTAGAAAATTTCTGTAATGTGATAAAACCGTCCACCAAATTTCATTAAAATTGACTTTCTAGATTTTTCATAATAATTTTGCAATCTAAACTTTTTTTAAAAAATTAAAATTTTTTAAAATCTTTCACAACAAAAACTAGAACATACAAAGATTTGTCAATTTTTTTACATATAAAGAAGCACTCCACCTACCTAATGCACTTCACAGAATTGAAATCGGATTATTTAAGCAGCCTCAGCAATGTTTTAAAGTTATAAACAGTTTTTTGGCTTATAAACAAATTAGTGCTGTGTCCAGGAGGGGGTGCTACGGGCTCCTATATTTAGATGGACCCAAGTGTTTTATGTATTTTGACCCGTAGAACACGAATTTTTTGGGTAACAGTTGATCCGTATGTCGATAAGATTGTTATAAACAAAGAACTTGAGGAATTACATAACATCGATTATTCGCAAAATAAAACATTTTTTTGTATTTTTTGGGTAATTCTAAGCAAAAATTGTTCTTACAAGTTTTTTCGTAGGATGCATAGTTTTCGAGATAAACGCGGTGGAACATTCAAAAAATCGAAAAATGCAATTTTTGAACGAGAATAATTGCCCAGTCGGGATACCATTTGACCTTGCATTAGGAGCTGCCCCAAATTTTATGTTTCTAATCTTTAGGGGGTCAATACTAGTATAAATTTAAAATCTCGACTGAATTTGACCGTTGCGTTAGCCGCCATCTTGATTTTAAACGAGAACCGTTTTTGCTCAATATCTCCGCCATTTTCAACTTTTCGACAAAAAATGTAAAAACTTAAATTGTTGAAAATACGATTTTATATAATTTCGTTTATTATAATTTTTTTCGTGCGGTCCATATTTTCCGAGTTATGGGGGAAAAACAGTAACAGTTAAAGCATAATTATTGATTTATTGAATTATCTCGTTTATTATTACTTCTACAACAAATTTTAACCTATACAAAAATGAAGAGAATTAAATTTTGTACAATTTTGATCTCTTTCAGTTTTTTGATAAAATCAATATTTAAGGTAGTACGTATGCGGTAAAGGCGTGAGCGTAAGACCCGATTGATTTTAAAGCAATTCAATATTCAATAATATAATTCAATAATTATGCTTCCCCTCCGCTTCCACTATTTTCCTCCTTAACTCGGAGAATGTTGATCGCATAAAAAAATTGTGGAAAAGAAACTGTAGGTAATTGCGTTTCCAACAATTTTAGTTCCTAACGTTTTTGTCGAAAAGTTGAAAATGGCGGAGATATTAAGGCTATGGGTACATAATTCGCAAATATTTTACGTGTATCCCTACTTTTTCTGTCTTTACACGGCAAATTACGTGTAGTAAAATTCACACTGGTACGGATATGTAAACATTACTAGAATGTCATTCTACTTGAAAATGTCATCATTAATTTAAAGAGATGGGTTTTGAATGTTCTTGGATAACTGTTATTTTTATAATTGCAAATTATTAATTCAGTTAATAAATGTGATCATTTTTTCACTAACTATGTATTCAGTGATTGTAATAATTTATTTGTACAACAAAAACTAATACCCAATCGAGAAAAGAGGAAAAGTGTTAAAGTGATTTTTTAATAATATATTGTTATGGAACGGTTACAACTTTGAACATCTTTAACAACAAAATACTTGAATCACAGAATATATTATCCTGATGTATTCTCTGCTTGGATCTTCCACAAATAATACACAATAAATAACTTTTTATTAAGTTCACGTCTTAAATCAATAATTTATCAAATACACTATATATCAATAATATTTAATCAATAACTTAAAATATTCCCGATGCAATGTCAAATGTTTAAAATTGTCACTGATTGTCAGTGTCTGACTGACAATATATGCTGACAATATTATATTCGGCTGAGTGCGTTGTAAGACAAAGATAGATTTGGAAAATATTACCACGGCATTGTGTTCATTTTTTTCGAATCCTGAAAAAACCAATAAATATTTTTGAAAAATTTAAACGCAGAATGAAAGACTAAATTATTACCGAGGGCCGAAAGTCCCTTAGAATAAATAAAAAGTTTATGTTGAATGAAATATTTGAAATTAAAAATCACACTAAATTTTCTCTTAGTTTTTCACCCCTGTAACTTATTAAAATAAACATTATAGAAGTTCTCAGGGACTTTCGGCCCTCGCTAATAACGTAATCTTTCATTCTGCGTTTAAATTTTTCAAAAATACGTATTAGTTTTCTCAGGATTCGAAAAAAATGAATCCCCATTTGAATAGCATTGCAGCCGAATATACGTACCGATCCTCTTAAGCAACAACGGTTCTCCTTTAAAATCAATATAACTTTAGGCAAAAAAATGAAAGAAACTAAAATTGTGTAGAATTCAATTCTCTCTATTTTTGTATAGGAACATTTTTGTCGTAAAACTAACGATAAACGAGATAATTCAATAATTATGCTCTATTTATATATAACTGTCATTATTTTCCGCTATAACTCGGAAAATATCGATGGCACGAAAACATTGTACAAATGAAAATGATAAAAAATTACATTTTTAACAATTTTGTTTGTTATACTTTTTGTCGAAAAGTTGAAAATGGCGGAGATATTGAGCAAAAAAATTGCTGAGGCCCCTTAAATAATCCGATTTTAATTATGTAAAGTGTATTAGATAGGTAGAGCATTTCTTTATATGTAAAAAAATTAGCCAACTTCTAAATGGTCTACTTTTTGTTCAGAAAGATTTTAAAAAATTATAACTTTTTTAAAAACATTTAAATTGCAAATTTATTATGCAAAATCTATTAGGTCGATTTTAATGAAATTTGGTAGACCGTTTAAGCAAGTTCTAAAAATTTTCTAAGCGAATTATTAAGGTTCTAAGTGTCATCAAAGTGGTTAAGAAACATTGAATAACAACAGACGTATTTTGCCCCCTTATTTTGTATTTATTGCTATATTGCAGAAAAGGTAATACCTTAAGACATTTTTGACCAGTCGTATATCATAAAAAAATCAATTATCTTTATTTTATTGTTCTACGACTTTGTTCCAAAACGAATCGCTTTAAAGTTATAAGCAAAGAAAGTCGAAAAAAATCGATGTTTTTCGAAATTTTTAAATATTTTAATTTTTTTATTAATGTTTCGGGCATATTTGAGAAGGAGCATAAGTCAATTATTATTACTGAAGGTGTCACCTGACTTTATCTGCAAAAATCCGAATGCCGCCTCTCACATCCAAAAATACATGTTTTTTTACAGATTAGTCCTGGTCTATAACAAAATATCGGAAGAATGCAAAACGAGCGAACTAATTCTACTATTGAAAAAACGAGATAAAAAGCAGCAAGAAAACTACAGAGGTATGATATCAACTTGTTAAATACTACCCTTAAATTTACAACTAAAATTCTACAAAAACTAATGAATCAGAGGGTAAGCTTAACAGATGAACAACAGAGGTTCATCTAGTCCACTAGAAGAGTATAATAGACCAGAAATTCTATGTATGATCGACTTAAGAAAGCATATTTGAAGTCATTTGACCGAGTAAGGCTAATAAAGATGTAATCCATTTTCTGCATAATAGAGAAAAGTTCACCTAGATATCATAAACACTATTGAAAACATCTACCAAAAAACAAAATGGAAGTCAGAATAGATGGACAACTTACAGAACCTACAGACATAGGCAGCGGAATAAGACAGGGAGACTCATTGAGTCATATGCTCTTCAACTTAATCATGGATGAAATCATCAAAAGCGTCAACAAAGGAAGACCATACAGAATGGGAAACAAAGAAGTAAAAATACTCTGTTACGCAAACGACGCAATATTGATAGCCCAATATGAAGATAGTCTGCAAAGATTAGTCCACAGATTTAACATAAGAACAAAAGAATTCAATATGACAATTTCATTTCAGAAAACTAAAACAATAGTAATCAGTAAAGAACCAATCAGATGTAAAATTGACATTGATGGTATCAGTATTGAACAAGTAATGGAAATTAAATACTTTGGAACCACATTGTCAAGCTACAGAGATCTGGACAAAGAAGTGAGAAATCAAGTATAAAAAGCAAATAGAGTGGTAGGATGTCATAACACTATATGATGAAACCGGCATATTAACACTGAGATGAAGTCAAGAATTTATAAAGCTCGTGTAAGACCAATAATGACATTTCCATCAGAAACAAGACCCGATACAAACACAACACAACAAAAATCATATAAGTATGTATCTTGTATCTACGTATAACAACTTACCTATTAACAGGGTTTTTAATAGTTTGCTATGCTGATGTAAACTTGATATTGAAAACTGATTAGAGTTGAGAAGTTGTTAAGGTAAGGTAATTTTGTGAACGTTTAAATAAAACGAAAAGTAATAATATGGAAAAAACACTTAAAGGAAAAAAGTACCTACTCCCTGAAGACTATCGTAATTTTCTGCTAAAGGTAAGTGATGTCTGGATGAAATAAATAATTGGTCTTGTCGGTCTTAAACGTGAAAATGAGAATTTTTGGAAGAGTAGGTTAGCAGCTTACTGTCTCTAAAACTAAGTAGTAGCTGAAACTGCATACTGAGAGTGCATTCTGGCACTGTATGCTGAGATAGCATACAGTATCAGAATATGGTGACCACTCATCAGCGGTAAAAAACTGAAAAAACCGTGGAATTTTGAGAATCAACACCGATTTTAATGAAAATTTGGATTTAAGCTCTGTTGACACTCTTCTTAAAAAAAAAATACCCTCTGCCGAACTGCGCTTTTGCCCTGGGTGTGAAAACAACCCCATCTAGGAGATGGAAACTTTTTAATCAAAATAACTATGGAAATCGATAGAGTGACCAATTCTGAGTAAATTTTGTTCTATAATTTTTTTTTGCAAAATTAACACTTTCCAGATTATTTGCGATTGAAACTACGGATTTTTCATTGAAAATACTCACGTTTTATAACCGTTTTTCATGAATAACGCAAAAAAATTTAATTTTATAGAAAAAATGATTAAGAACAAAATTGTGGCTTAAAAAAATATAGATATTCGAGTCGGAAAGACCTAGGTAAACCCAATAACGATTAAGTTTTTGCTCTTTAAAGAATGGTTATTTTTGAAGAACCTCGAAATGGAGAACCTTCAATCTCAAATAACTCGAAAGTGGTGCATTTTTTGGGAAAACTTACGAGACATCTTTTAAAGTTCATTGAAAAATCTTTCAAATAAGCTATGACAAAAGTTTTTTCATAAGAACTGAGTGACTTATGACGAAAATAAAGTCGCTTTCTGCTTTTTTCTTTTTGAAATGTAAAAATTAAACCCTCGTCGTTACAATCCTAATAGAAATGAATAGCTTCCCACTTGAAATTAACTTTATTTAGGTATAATTGATACGATCTCTGTGACTCGACCGGTTTGAAATGCTTAGTTTAGAAAAAATAGTTGATTAAATCGAAAATGACACTATTATAATTTAAAAAAGTGCATTTTTCTTAAATAAACCTAAAAGTATTCATGATACAAAAACAAAAAAATCAAAATTTTCAGTAAACGAAATCCTACAATTAATATTTGAAACATTTTTTCATATTATGAACACTTTTAGATTTATTAAACAAAAATGCACTTTTTTTTTAAATTTAAAAATGTCATTTTCGATATAACCAACTACTTTTTCTAAACTAAGCATTCCAAACCGGTCAAATTACATGGATCGTATAAATTATACTTAAATATAGTTAATTTCAAGTTGGAAGCTATTTTTTGTATTAGGATTGTAACGACGAGGGTTTAATTTTTTACATTTCAAAAAGAAAAAAGCAGAGTGCGACTTTATTTTCGTCATAAGTCCGTCAGTTCTTATGCAAAAAACTTTTATTAGAGCTTATTTGAAAGGTTTTTTAATGAACTTTAAAATATGTTGTTAAATTTTCCCCAAAAATTGCACCATATTCGAGTTATTTGAGATTAGTCGAGGCATTGAAGCACAAAAAAAGACCTTACTGTCGATTTTTGGCGCAGTAAGACGGATTTTAATGCAGTTTGGTGCGTTGGATTCGTGAGAATGTCAGGAAATTTTGTGAACTAATCTAATGAATAAGAAATCTAAAATTGCATTTGTGCATAAGGAAAATGCATTTCAAAAGTGCATTTTGAAATAGGCAATTATTATAAATTTGCAACTCGCTAAATAGTGGGAAAAATTGACTCAATTTTCTTACTCGGGGGTTTTTAGGGTCGCTGAAAACGAATATGAGGTTGGCGAGAGTGTACAAACTACCTGGTGCCTGCAGCGGGTGTAATAAACGTCTTCCTCTGGAGTATTGTGGTATTTTATCATATAATTGGCTTAAACTCATTACTCGGGGGGTTTTTGGGGTCGCTGAAAATGAATATGAGGTTGGAGAGAGTGTACAAACTATGAGTGCAAACTATGAATATGAGATGTGAAAACTACCTGGTGCCTGCAGCAGGTGTAATAAAAGTCTTCCTCTGGACTATTATGGTAATTTGTTAAATAATTGGCCCAAACTTGTTACTTGGGAGTCTTTGGGGGCACTGAAAATAAATATCGCAACGACTAAATTCTAATTTCATAGGATATTATAAAAAAACATGATTATTTTGTTCAGGATCTCCATTTTTTTTTAAATTTGGCACATTCATGTATTTTCCTTATGGACAAATGGAATTTGAGATTTCTTATTCATTACATTAGTTCACAAAATTTCCTGACATTCTCACGAATCCAACGCACCAAACTGCATTAAAATCCGTCTTACTGCGCCAAAAATCGACATTTCAATCCTTTAATGCCTCGACTAGATTAACGGTTCTCCATTTCGATGTTCATCGAAAATAACCATCCTTTAAAGAGCAATAACTCAGTCGTTATTGGGTTTACATAGGTCTTTCAGACGCGAATCTCTTTGCTTTTTTATTAACTATAATTTTCTTCTTAATGATTTTTTTTCTATCTATCTATCAGCGAGGTTCCTACAGCCTCTGCCGCTTCTCGCATTTCGACCGCCATCGTTTTCTGTCCATCCACTCGTCTTCTTTGATGGCTCTATCTTTCATGATATGCGGTACATTTTCTTCCCAGGCAACTGAAGGTCTTCCCCTTCTTCTTCTTTGGTGTGGTATGTAATTTAAAGCTTTCTTTGGCCATCTATCTTTATTCATTCGTTTCACGTGACCATACCACACTAGTTGTCTACTTTCAATTTTATCTACACTGGAATATACAGTATGTGTCCTCCTTCTAATATCTTCATTCCTGATGTGATCTTTTTTAGATATACCACACGCTCTCCTTAGATAATCTATTTCTACTACTTCTATTCTTTTCCTATCTTTTTTTGTCATCTGCCAAACTTCTGCCCCATAAGTCATAATAGGCTCTACCAAGGTACGATAGATTGTCAATTTCGTTTCTTGCCTTATATCTTTAGACCACAGTAGAGAGCTCAGAATGTTTACCGCTTTTTTGCCCTGCTGCGTTCTCTTTTCGATGTCTCTTTTGGTAGTGCCTTCTTTAGATATTATAGATCCGAGATATTTATATTCATTACATCTTTTCGTGGTTCTAATTTCTAACTCTGGATCTTCTTCATCATCCCCTATTTTAAGATACTCTGTCTTTGACATAAACATATTGAGGCCCCATTTTTCATATTCTTTCTTTAGTTTTCTAAACATGTAGTCCATGTCTTCCTCATCATTCGCTACGACTACCTGATCATCTGCAAAAAACAAAGTTGTTAGACATTTACCACTGCCTATGTCTATTCCAATTCCGGATACTTGTTTCCTCCACTGCTTTAGCGATGATTGAATATATATTTTAAATACAGTCGGAGACAAACAACATCCTTGTTTAAGCCCCTTTGATATAGGGAATGATTCAGATATAAAGTTTCCTTCTTTAACGACACTTCTTGCATTTTTGTATATATTTGCGATAGCATCTACATACTCTCTACTGAGACCTACCTTCGTCAATGTTTGAAACAGTTTTTTCAAAGGTACCGTATCGTATGCCTTCTCCAAATCTACAAACAATAGGTGGGTAGATAGATTCCTTGCCTTCCGTTTTTCTAATACCTGCTGCAGAACGAATATATTATCAGTGCACGATCTTCCTGCACGAAATCCACTTTGTTCTTCCATGTCTTCGTATTCTGATTCTATTCTTTTCTTTATTATTCGACCGTACAACCTCCCTACTGAGCTGGTAACAGTTATTCCTCTATAATTAGAGCATATGGGTTTATCCCCTTTCTTGAATACTGAGCTGATGTATCCAACATTCCAATCATCAGGGATATTTTGTCCTTTTAAGCATTTATTAAATAGTTGAACCAACATCTCATGTAATATGTTTGGTCCGTACTTTACCAACTCAATTGGGATGTCTCCAGGTCCTGCTGCTTTACCGTTTTTAGATCTTTTGAAGGCTTCGCTTAATTCTCCGGTTGTTATCTCAACTATTTGTGTATGTTCGGCTAATTCTTCCATTTCGATCTCTTGGAATTTACATCTATCTTCTGTCAGTAAAATCTCATAATGGTGTTTCCACTGTTTAAGATCTATTAACTTTATGTTAGATTTTTCCTTTCCTTCCCTCTGGAGAAACTTTATTACCTTCCACGCTTGCCCAACTCTTGTTCCACCCATATACCTATCCACTTCTGCGCATTTTCGGTCCCACATCTCGTTTTTACTTTTCACTACTTCTCCTTTTACATCTCGATTTAATGCTGCATATCTCTTGTGATCTTCCTCCTTTCTTGTTGACATCCATTTCTGATAAGCAGTTTTCTTCTTGTTTACTAACGTTTGCATATTCTCCGACCACCATTCTGTATTTTTTATTTCATGTTTGTATTTATACCCCAAAGCTTCACTTGCAGCCTCATGAATGTATTTTTTAATTTGCTGGTATAATTCTTCCGCTGTTATATTTTCTCGTCCCACATTTTGTAATTTTGTGGCCAGTCGTAATTTATATAGAAATTTCGTTGAGTCTTCTTTCAAGCTTTCTAGGTTATATTTATGAGATCTTACTTCTTGTCCCTTTTCTATATTCTGTACCTGAGTATTATTGTTTTTGCGATAGTTAACTATCACGTTGGCCATAAGTAAACGATGATCGGATCCACATTCTGATCCACGGTATACCCTTACGTCAGTGGTTTTCAGCTGGGAAGTTTGACGTTGAATTACATAGTCGATTATCGAGCGCAGATTCCTAGTAGGTTGTATCCATGTAAATTTGTGGATGTCTCTATGTTGAAAAAATCCATTCATAATCTTGAGAGACATTGTTTCACAAAAATCTCTAAGACGCATTCCGTTGTCATTGGTTATTTGTTCCCCATATCTTCCTACGACTTTATTATTTTCTTCTCTACCTACTCTGCCGTTTAAATCTCCTAGTACATAGATTTCACAGTTATCTTTAACTTGAGAGATTATTTCATTCATCTTGTCGTAGAAATCGTCTTTAATTTCTGGATCTGCATCTTCATTTGGGGCATACACTCCGACAATTACGATATTGTGCCCATTCTTTGTCATTTCCAGCATCAGCAGTTGATCATTTACTTCAGTCCACGATTTAATATTATTTTTAAGGTTTTTTCGAATAGCAATAGAGACTCCTCTCTTAGCTCTGTTATCTTTGCTCACTCCACTGAAGATATGTATATACTCTCCTATCTCTTCATTTCCTTTTCCCTTTTTCTTGGTTTCGGTAAGAACACATACATCTATTTTTCTTTCCGCTAATTATTTGAATACTTCTGCTTGTTTGGTTTTAAGTCCTTGCACATTCCATGTAGCCAATATCATTTTCCTTTTCCGTTGCATTAGTCGTCTTTGTTTTGATCCGTCCGCATTCCGAGGCGTTTTGTCGAAATTTGTAGCATTCATTTCTTTTGACAAGGGACGAGTTGCTAGCCCATCGCCTCAACCCTCCTCCTTTATCCTGGCTTGGGACCGGCACCGGCATTTACTGAGCTACTCAATCCACCCAGCACTTACCGGAGGCGGAGTTAATGATTTTTTTTTTTTACAATTTTTTTTTTCAAGTTATTCAATTTTTGATTTTTTTACAAAATTAATTTTTTTAAAGTTATTCATGAAAAACGGTTATAAACCGTGCGTTTTTTCAATGAAAAATGCATAGTTTTAATCGCAAATAACTTGGAAAGTGGAAATATGGCAAAAATATTTTATAGAACAAAATTTACTCAGAATTGGTCACTCTATCGATTTCCGTAGTTATTTTGATTAAAAAATTTTTATCTTTTAGATGGGGTTGTTTTCACCCCCAAGTCAAAAACGCAGTTCGGCATAGGGTAGATTTTGACAAAGGTTATAATTACTACCTAAATCCAAATTTTCAAAGAAATCAACCTTGGTTCTCAAAATCCCACGAGAAAAAGGCTGTTGATTGGACATAATGTACTAAAATATGTACATACAATAGTAAGTATTACCTGCTGATTGTGATCCTTTGATACCAATTGTATTAACATTTCCCTGGTATTCTCCATTATTAGCTCCATTCTGTTCGTTCTTAAGTACAGTGGTATTAATAGAGTACATCTTAAGACTAGATATGGGACTGTAAAACACTTCTCTGTCGTCATCCACAACAAGTTTTCCCTCGCTAGTAGTAAGAACTCGTGGACTTAATGAGATACTTGCCAAATTCAGCGGAGAGTTAATAATGACACCATTAACTCTAAAAGTGGTTGCTGTTGGATCTGCCCGCATGCTCTCTGAATGGCGGATTTTCCATGAATGATGGTCTTTTACAGAAAAGATGATTATACCTGCAAACGAAGAACAATAATTAAAACACAATATTTATAAAATAGTTTACTAAATTGAGGCCCCTAGAATACAATGGGCGTAAGTGCCAAGTAAGTGAGAAAACTTTGTTTAAAGTTCTAGTCAAATTTAAGTCGTAGTACCAAGTAGGTACTACTTGGAATGTTTTAAATTACATGTCATTTTTGATCATGTTAATATAGACAAGACGAAAACGGCGGGTTCGTTGGAAAAAATATTCACATGAGATTTTTTTGCATAATCACATTCGTAAGACACCCCAGAATAAGGTTCAAGAAGTCGCCCACGCGAAAAGTGGTCCAAATTTTTTTAACAATTTTTTTAACAATTTTTTTAATCAATTGCAAAAATCAATATTTTCGTCCCGGACAAATTTTTTGAAGTTATACTTCTTTACCGGCGATATGAGGGTGAATTTTTTATGTTAAAACCTATGATCCCGGCGCATGCGCATCATAACTTTGTTCTGATTGGATGTTCAAATGACATGTCAAAAATTATTCAATATGGCGGCTGTGGCACAGCTGTAGTTAGATTATTTATGGTTGTTGCGTTTTAAAATTTGTGTGAAAAGAAACAACAAACAAAAGTTAGTTAATAGTTATACTGCCTTTTTAAATAGTTTTCATATACCTATATTTTTGGACTTTTGGACTATTTTGGACAAGGAAAACTCATTCTAATTTGGTAAGTAATTTTTATTATAATCATATTGTAATTATACATTTGGATTAGGTTGAAATACAGTAGAGCGTCGATTATCCGAACTAATTGGGGTACATAGGTGTGCGGAAAACCGATTTGTTCGGATAATCGAACTACAATACATATTTATAGTCATACATATTTATCCACAAGTGAATAAAAGCCATATTTATATACCTACATATTTATTTATATCTTGATAATGACAACTAGCAACTAAACAAAAAAGTGCAGTCTTTGCAACAACATAATTATTTTTGGATACAATATTGAAGAAAATTGATGATATTTTAAGCGTCAATTACTAACGCTTGTTCGGTATTCGAGTGCGGGACGCGGGAGCCGATAGTTCGAATAAGCGGTCGTTCGGTTGATCGACGTTCGGATAATCGACGCTCTACTGTACATATATTTTCTCAAGAATGGGGATTTTAGAGAGAAATCACAAATTAGGTCCGATTTTTATTTTTAAATTATGATTTTTTGGCGTAGATTTATTTATTTAGTAGGTATGTAATGCTTTGATTTACATACTTAATTTGATTACCAACAAAAGTTCTACCAATCTTCATCTAATATATTGTTTTCTTATTGTTTTGTTATATTTTAATATTTTCTTCCACAAAATTTAAACTACATAATTTAATTATATTCAAAACAACTGTCAAACAGTTAAACGTTCAGTTACCCTATTTTTCCACATGACAAATAATGTGGAATTGGACGAGTGAGTCTAGGCTTCGATTACGAATCAAAGCGTCCCGAAATTCACGGGTGCGATTCCCGATGGAAGTTTTTATTTTTTTATTTTTTTATGCATTTTATGATTGTAAGTATATTTGTTATATAATTTTTTTTTTTCAGAAAATGCGTATTTAAAATTTTTGCCAACAATTATTATCGTTCAGAAATCATTTTTTCTTTGTGGCATTTTTCAATGTGTTTGTGTGCGTTTTATTCTTTTATTTTTTTAAATTTTTGGTATTGTCTTAAAAATCACATAATATCTAGTAGAAGTATAACTTCTTACGTGCGTACAAAGTACACACACATTCTTTTTTTACATTTTTCGGACCATTCCGGACAAGAAAGGTCTCTTGTAATTGTTTTCTTAAGTCTTAAAAATGGCCATTTTTAAGACTTAATAACTCGGTTAAAAATTATTAACAATAATTACCGCTCGTTAACAATGAGCGGTAAGATCGTATTGACGCTGCTGTAAATGTGAGTGCGAGTGAGATGCGACATTGGACTGCCTGAATGGCATCTCTTTCGCACTCATCATGTACGGCCGCCTAAGTGCATGGCGCTCATTATTATTACTTAGAAATAACAGCTTAGTAATCAAATAATGACAAAAATTTCTTCAGGATCTTGTGGGGGCTTTACTTTGATTTAGTCACTTCCTGACTTTCATAGTAGGTAATAACTTTTAGCCGAGTTATTAAGCCTTCAAAATCGCCAAATCTATTTTCAGCTCTTGAATCGTTTCTGGCACTGGTTGCTTCTTTTTAATCTTTTTCTGCTCTAAAATGTCACATACATGATCTAATGGATTCATGTCAGGACTACAAGCAGGCCAATCCAAAAGGGAATTCCGGCAGTATTTAGGCAGCAGTAGTCCATGATGATACACGCAGTATATAGATGCGCATTATCCTGCATAAATAAGAATGGGCCCAACATAGCTCAACAAAAGGCCTGCATAACCCAACAAAAGGGGCGTAGAAACAACATTGTCCTCCAGATAGTGTCGTATATACCTGTTTGCTATAAATAAAGAAATACCCGCCCATACCATAAGACCTCCGCCACTAAACGGCGTTCTGGGTGAAATATAGCAAGGTGCAAAATTTTCTTTGCTGGACTCCTCCATACATGTTCGCGTCCGTTTGGAAATCGTAAACAAAAACGGGACCAGTGCCGGTTTAACCTAACTTCGGGCCCTGGGCGCTGAATATTTAGGGGCCCCCTTAATTGCTATTCGTCGTCAGATTTTTTTACAAGAAAACACATTCATGTATTTATACCCGTAAAATCCATACACAATTTTTAGCAAACAAGAAGAATAGCAAATGTAAAAAATATTCCAAAAAATACATTTAAAAACGTATAAAAAAAAACAGAAAGTTACACAAAACAACACATGACAAACAAAAAAATATATTCTAAAAAATACATATGACAAAAATTAGATCACTTTTTTGCTTGACTAGGCATTAGCAATCTGTAAGATAATACTATCACAATTCAGTTGCTCGAGGTCTTCATTTTCTATAGTACAATAGTGATATGCGTCTAGATTTTCTTAACCCAAATTTGGCGTTAAATATATTTTTATTCTTTTTAAAGCCGAAAAAGACCGCTCGCCTAATGCATTAGAAGTTGGTATCGTGAAATAAACTTGCAGTAAAGGTAAAACATTGGGAAATGTTACCTTTAGGTACAATCTTTACATCCTGGATGATACCAAATTTTATAAATGTTTCTTTAACTTTTGGCATAATGTTATAGAAAGGGTAATTTCATTATGCAAGTTCTCTTTGGTTTCATCAACATATATTTTATATTTCACATAAGTATAAAGTATTAATTGAGGTCGTGACTGCTTATTTATCTAGCGTAGAAAATCATCTAACAGCTGATGTAACATCTTTGTAGCATATATCCAGGTCTTCGCAAAAAATATTTTTGGCCTCTACTTCAATTTCGCTTGACATATTTCTTTCGTCTCCAACAAATCTCAAAATAGATGTCATTATTTCTACTCCAATTGACACGTTTAAGTCCACAGTTTCTTCACGTTCACGTATTGCTTTTGCATTAACTCGTTCCAAAGTTTTTGTCCAATCAGTGTCAATAGAGCTGTCTCAAAGATTTTATTCTGCAGTGTCTTGCCTTCAATTTTAATTGCTAATTTTTCGTCTCTGTTATTGCTTAACTGGAAAAATAGGTTTGATGGGTCCCTAGTTTTTAACTAAAGCATTTACAGCGTCAAAAGTTTCTACAAGCTTTGATTTCATTACTTCCAAAAATTCATGGCAAATTTGGTGAAACAGATAGCTAACTGAATCTTTTCATTTATTCGCATTCCGTTGTAAATGCTCAGCTAAGAAGTAGTCAAATTTAGCCAAGTATACAAGACAACTGTATTTAATAATTTTTCCTTTATGGCGACTCGTTAAATCCTCATTGCATCAACGGAAAGCTAGTCCTTGAGAAGCAAGTCATTTAGTAGTGACAACAACTCTTCTTAGGACGTTTATCCAATAAGTAGTTAGCTTCGCATTTTACTTGCTCTTTCAAGACAGCGTCTATAACTCCAATCAATGATGATCTTGTTATTAATGTAATCATAGAGTTCAGATGAAATTTACTTCCTTCGTGAAATTTGAGCAAAATATTCAAATGTTTCCAGTGGGTCCATCCAAACTCAGTTAAACTATTTTTTCAATTGAAAATAATTTGCACGGGTAACAATAAACAGCTTTAACACTTGCGCCGTATATTAGTCAATCTCTCTTTTCTTTGCCTCCATTGGGTTTTCCTCTATCTATGAAAGTTGCTTTTATTTAATCTTATATAATAAGCTTTTTCTCCATCTTCAAACATTTTTTTATAACGTTCTAAGAAAACACTTTTTGGTTTAAAAGTTCGCAGTTTTTATAAAGTCATCAGTCTTAAAATCCATTTGGAAATCGCAGGTATTTCGTCGTTTTTTTTCTATTTTGGAAAATACTTAGATTATTTAGCGGACTTTTTTATTAGTAAAAGGAACGGGTCTCTACGGGCCCCTCCGGGCCCGGGCCCCTGTGCGCCCGCCCCAAGCGCCCAGTGCATAAACCGGCACTGAACGGGACTAGTCAAAAAACATTACAACACTCTATTGCTGAACAGTCCAGTCTTTGTGATCACTCATAAATCTCATCATGTTAGCTCGATGAGTTGCTGTTAATTTAAGGAATGCTTCTGGCTTATGTGAACGTAAACCACTTTCATACAGGACTCTTCTTACAGTTCGTGCAGAAATATGAGTTGTTCTAGTTTCTAACAAACGACAATTGAGAATATTTGACGTTAGACAGTGGTTTATCTATTACAATTAAGTCTTTAGAATAGTATTAGCATGCCTTTCCTTGATGAAGGTTGTACTTTCAATTTTTTCAGCGGTGCGGTGGTGAATCTCAATGTATCCACTTTTTACTTTGTACTTTCATTTCTACATCATAGTGATGAATCTATAATTCATCCATTGTCATTAATTTTGTAAGAAAAATTTTCTTTATCTTGTTTATACAGACAATTGAAAATGTGTTCTTGAGTTTGTTTTTATTCATCTGTTAACTTTCTTAGTACATACCTACCTATCTTGCAGACAATGCTTGCATGCCCAATTCAGCAAAAAGTATGTATATCATATACCACATGGTATAAGATATCAGAATCTTGAATTATAATCAGTAGGTACTCGTTCGTACATAACAAGTTGTGATGAGACGCGAAGATAAATAATTATTTTGATTTATAAATGGGTTAGGCACATAGACCTGGATCCCGCGTACCAAAAAATGTTGATTAGTAGCAAGCTGAAAATTTGTTAATAGCTTAACGGTGTCTAGTCGGACAAACTTTGATGTACGGGAACACTGGAACAGGGGAAATTTTAATTGTCAAACAGTTTAAAAATTTGGAACGTCACATTACGAAAACGTCCCATATATTTTGTCGGACAAAACATCCAATTGATTTGTTACCCTTTCATTAAACTCTCATGCAAAAATTAGACTGCTATTACTAACCAACACGATTCCTGTCATTTGACATGTTCTTCGTGTTCCACTCATTAAAATACCTAGTTGATGATAAACACCAGTCTGATTTTTGCATGAGAGTTTAACGAAATGGTAACAAATCAATTGGAAGTTCTGTCCGACAAAATACATGGACCGTTTTCGTAGTCTGACGTTCCAAATTTTTAACCTGTTCCACAATTAAAACTACCCCTGTTCCAGTGTTCCCATACATCAAAGTTTGTCCGACTAGACACCGTTAAGCTATTAACAAATTTTCAGCTTGCTATTTATCAACTTTTCAACGATTTTCAACAATCAACGAGCAAACGTATTAACTTTCGTATAGTGACATAGAAATTATATTTTGAACATATGTATTTTGTACAATTATACAGGGTAACAAAATAAACAAATGATCAAAATTTCAATATGATTGATAGAACTTACAGGGTAAATTGGTAAATCAATTAATAATGTGTTTATGCAGTTTGGTTGGCAACACATTATTGTATGCGCATCGGCTCGCTTCTAATTAAATCGTCAATATCTTTCTAGGATATCTCGTTCCAAGCCCTAATTAACTCTTCCCGAAGTGCTCCCAGAGTTTGAAAAGGATGCTCTAAATTAAGAAGTCTCCCATCCATTATGCCCCACACGTGTTCAATTGGGAATAAATCTGGGGATATCGGAGGCCAGAGCAAAAGATAAATTCCAACTTAGTCAAAGGAGTCCATGGTGACAGCTTCTAAAGATAATGAAATGGGGTTCCAGAATTTCTTTTACGTATCGCTCAGATATTATGTTTCTTCTGACGAAGATTAAAGATCATATTTAACCTTAAGATATGGGATATGGCACGATACACCATAACTCCAACAGTGTAGTGCACGTGCCATTAAAAAACTGAACTGTGAATTTAGTCTTTCACCACGTCCTTTTCTGACCTTGGCTCGATCATCATGCATCCCTAAACGAAATCGAGATTTATAATAAATCAAAACAACCCCATTAGTCCTGTCGCCAGGCGGGTACAACGGCCTCCTTAATTCAGATGGACTTACCCAAGTTTTTTTTATCTATTTTGACCCGTAGAACACGAATTTTTTGGGTAACAGTTGATCCGGATGTCGATAAGATTGTTATAAACAAAGAACTTGAGGAATTACATAACGAGCGACTTTTCGCAAAAGAAAACACATTTTTTTGTATTTTTTGGGTGATTCTCAGCAAAAAATGGTCTTGCAAGTTTTTTCGTAGGATGCATAGTTTTCGAGATAAACGCGGTTGAACTTTCAAAAAATCGAAAAATTGCAATTTTTGAACTCGAATAACTTTTGATTAAAAAGCAAAATGGCAATTCTGCTTACTGCATTGGAAAGTTCAAGTCAAATTCTATCGGTTTTGATGATTTGCATTGCTAAAAATTAATTTTTTTATTGTTAATCAAACACATAGTGTTTGCCGTGCCCAATGCATGCGTTTTAATGTACGAATCTACGTAGAAATTGTCTGTATGCGCGCCTTCTTCTTCTTCGTCTTCTACGGCACTACAGCCCAAATTGAGCCTTGGCTTCCTTTATTTTTTGCCTCCACCCTTGCCTGTCTGTGGCTGCTCTTTTCCATACACGGACTCCTAAAAGGGCTGTGCGTCGCTGCTTACTGTGTCTTCCCAGCGCTTTCGTGGCTTCCCAACCGGTCTCTTTCCTTGCATTCTAGCATTCAGTGCTCGTTTTGGTAGCCTATCCTCTCCCATTCTTATCACATGTCCGGCCCACTGCAATGTTTGTATTCTAATGAAGTCTGACAGGGGCGTTTCTTTATAAAGTTGATAAAGCTCGTTGTTGTATCGACTTCTGAAGATTCCGTTTTCCCTCACAGGTCCTAGTATTCTCCTAAGTACTTTCCTTTCGAATGTGTCGAGTTTGTTTTTGGATGTTTCTTTTAGGACCCAGGCTTCACTGCCATAGCATGTTATTGGTCGACTTAGGGTTTTATAGATTCTCATCTTTGTATTTCGGTGGACACTTTTAGACCTAAATATATGGGAGAGGGCAAAATAAGCTCTGTTTGCCTGCGTTATTCTCTTCCGTATTTCTCCATCTTCTGATCTGTCGGCATATATTTCTACTCCCAGGTATGTAAACTTTTCAACCGTTTCAATGTCATCTTCATGTATAATGTGTATGCGCGCCTACTCGTTCGATTTCAAATCAGAAATGCATTTAAAACATCATTCAATTACTATGTGTTTATAGCTTTGTTTAACAATAAATAAATAGCAATAAAAGTAATCAAAACCGATACAATTTGACTTGAACTTTCAAATGCGGTAAGCAGAATTGCTATTTTATTTTTCAATCAAAAGTTATTCGGGTTCAAAAATTGCAATTTTTCGATTTTTTGAAAGTTCAACCGCGTATATGTCGAAAACTATGCATCCTACGAAAAAACTTGTAAAAATATTTTTTGCTTAGAATGACCCAAAAAATACAAAAAAATGTTTTGTTTTTCGAAAAATCGCTGTTTTGGGATTCCTCAAGTTCTTTGTTTATAACAATCTTATCGACATCCGGATCGACTGTTACCCAAAAAATTCGTGTTCTACGGGTCAAAATATATAAAAAAAACTTGGGGAAGTCCATCTGAATTAAGGAGGCCGTTGTACCCCCACTGGCGACAGGACTACATTCTATTATTGTTGGTTCTAAGCCAATAATTTTCTGCACTATTCAACAGATTAGACCTGGTACTGGAGAATCTTGGTACCTAGGTATCCTAGGAACTTCGTACTCTAGCCATTGTAAATGACTTTCACAAAAACCAAGAACCGCACACCGCTAACTTTTCGTCGATACTAAATTTTAAATTTAAAATTTTTAGTGGTTTGCAAATATGAAAAAAAATTAATAAATAACGAAAACCCTAAATAGGATGAAATTCTAATTCTATTGAAGGTTTTTTATAAGTGTTCTTAAAGATTGAACTGCTAATTCTCCATTCCTAGGATATTCTTGATAATTTTTAAATCTTATTAAACATGATTCTTTCTTAACTATTGTATGAGCTGTAGTTTGCGATTCTTTATAAGTAGGTCTTTATAAGTATGTTATTTCCTAGTGTCCAGAAATTTTTATGTTATTCAGCTTTATAGAGCTTCTTTTTGTTTGTTTACTGATACTTGTTTTGATTTCTTTGACCCTATTTCTGGTGTTTCAGATGTTCCGGTATTTACTTCATTTATTGATTTCTGTTATTTGCCCTGTTTTGAATCCACATTTCTTTTTTTTTTGTTATCTATAAGAATACTGTTCCATTTCTTTCGAGAATTCCCACATTAGTCCGGTTTCTTCTTTCTTACTATCTGTCTTATTATATACCATATCATAAATCCATCCTTCTTCTTCATGTGCCTCATCCTTTAAGGACATTGGCAATCATTATATATTCCAGAAAGCCTAGAATGGCGATAGGAAAAATATTCTAATTCGGATTTTTTTCACAATCTTACTCAAAAAGGACTCCTTTTAACAAATTTGCATGTTGCCAGGACCAAAAGGTGGTCAAAAATTTTTTAAAAGTTTTTTTTTGTTTTTTTCCTAAAATTATTTTTTTTGCATGGAACAAAGTTTTTTTTAGGTTTTTTGGATCATTCCAAACAGAAAAGGTCTTTAGTGACTTTTCTCTAAAAATAATAGTTTTTGACATATATGCGATTAAAAATTAAAAAATTGCGAAACCGGCCATTTTTAACCCCCAAAAACTATGTGAAAAACTGAAAATTTGAATGTTGCCAAGGTAGGTGGATATTCTTTAAACATCGATTGATGAAATCCCGAAGAGTTTTTTGCAATATAATATTCAAAACTCCTTTGTTTTTTAATTGATAATCAAGCGTGCGCGACACTATTTTCCACCGACAGTATGGTGCAAATGAAAGGAATAAATTCGTTATTTCGTAAACCGGCGACTTTAAAGAAAAATCCCGAAACAGGTCGATTTGTATTTTTAAGTTACGATATTATGGCATATATGGTATACTAGTGACGTCATCCATCTGGGCGTGATGACGTAATCGATGATTTTTTAAATAAGAATAGGGGTCGTGTGCTAGCTCATTTGAAAGGTTCTTCAATTCTCTATTCAGTATTGTAAACATTTACATAATTATTTATACAGAGTGCATAACCCTCTTAGTTTTGATGCTAGAAATTTTTTAAAACATAAAAATAAAGCTTTATTTAGTAAAAAAAGTTTTAATCGGTTTTTCCCGAAAAGTGCTTCATTTCTTGGTTATTTCACGTTGAAATATTTGATTTGGAATTTGACGAATAAGAACGTATTTTTTATGAGCTACAACTTTGCATTTGCTGGGTCTATAGACTTTACGAGTTCACAATTTTTTCCATTTTTTATATTATGCTACATTTTTTCTAGGAATATTTTTTTCAATCAAATACTTACTTTTTGAATTATTTGTGAAAATCGCCTGAAAACGTGATTTTTTTGTCGAAAAATAAACATTTTCAATCGTAAATAACTCGAAAAGTATTAACTAAGTTAAAATTCTATAGAACTAAAATTTATTAGAATTAGTCAATTTATTCATCTCCGGACTTATTTTAAACCCGTTGTTTTTCACCCCCAAGAAGGGGTGACTGTCACCTCCCGAGTAAAAGCAACCAACGGCACAAGCCGTCCAAATTTTTATGCAATTCGGAGTTTTTCCTGAAAATTACACGGTATCGCCGTATTTCCAGTTCATTTACTGGACTACAAGGCTTTTCTATAATCTGTATTTAATCCTACATAATAATAATAATAATATTCAGACGAAATTACAAAAAAATCGTAGATTAAGTAAATTATTTATTTTTAATTAAAATTATATTTTTCATTCGATTTTGCCGCTTTTTCGAGTGTTTAACATAGTTATAAAATTCACTGCAAGTCTTCCTGAAATTGGTTTTCGTGGGTGAAAATCGGGACATTTAGTGTCCCGATCAGGTACAAATCGGTACGCGTCCCCAGACCCCTGAAAATCGGGACGTCCCGCGCAAATCGGGACACCTGGTAACGCTAGTTGTAGCCCAGCAAATGAACGTGAAATACGGCGATACCGTGTAATTTTCAATGGCACTACCGAAGTGGTCCAGTCACTATTTTTCGAGTTATTTACGAGTGAAAATGTTCAACATTGATCAACAAAAAAAACACACGTTTTCAGGCGGTTTTTCGCAAACAACTTAAAAAGTAAGTATTCGTAAGTAAGTAGCAAAAATGTAGCTTATACAAAATGAAGTCTATCAACCCAGTAAATGTAAATTTGTAACTTATGAAAAATTGTTCTTATTCGTCGAATTCCACATCGAATATTTTAACGTGAAATAACCAAAAAATAAAGCACTTTTCGGGGAAAACTCATTAAAACTTTTACACACACTTTCACACTTTACCTCGTTCAGCCAAAGCTTCAGCACAAAGCTAAAAACATTTTTCTCGTAGCAATGGGGATATTTGATTGAAACTAAAAACATTTTAATTTCAAATATTTAAATTTATATTATTTTTAATTTTTGAGGGGGCTCTCTGGATCCGCCCATGCTAATACTTTAAGTTATCTATTTTGAAAAAAGAGCATTTTCTAAAATAAAAAAAAAATTTTTCTATAAATCCAATTTTTTTTTAAATAAGAACTTCCAACCGATCCAACTTAGGGGGAGATTTTCACGTTTTTTTTTAGCAAAAAAAGGGGCCAACTTTATTTTTGAAGTTTAGCTTTGATGCTAGAAGCTTACTATAAAATGCTACAAAATAATAAAAATAAAGCTGTTTTTTAAACATTAAAAAAAATTCAATGAGTTTTTCCCGAAAAGTTCTTAATTTTTTGGTTATTTCACATTGAAATATTCGAATTGAAATTGAACAAGTAAGAGCAATTTTTCATGAGATACAACTTTTCTTTTACTGTGTAGATAGACTTCATGAACCCTTTTTTTTTGTTTTTTATAAGCTACATTTTTGCTAAAAATATTGTTTTGATAATTTTTCGATAATATTTAATTCGATAAAGTACCTACCTATTTTTTACTTATACGATAAAACCGCCTGAATACGTGGTTTTTTGTTGAAAAATAAACATTTTCACTCGGAACTCACTTGAAAAGTATTGACTTAGATAAAGAAACTCTATAGAATAAAAGTTGCTAATAATTAGTAAATTTATCCATTTCCGGACTTATTTGATACGTATGTTTTTCACTCCCGCAAGTAAAAGCAACCAACGGCACAACTCCAACTTTGAAGTGAAGGATAAGTAGAATCTAAATCCAAATTGCCAATCAAATTCGTCGTGACGCTGATAATTACACTCCAAAACGGTCATTTTAGTCCGTTCATTAACGGTAAAATATTGCAAAACCTCTAAATTTTAAAGAACCGCTTGGATTGACATAAAATTTGGCATACACAGCTAACAAGTCAAAGAAAAAAAGTGATATTGTGCCGATATGTGCTTTTGCCTTGGGAGTGAAAAAATATTCGTCCAAAAAAGTCAGGAAATGGATAAACTGTCTAATTTTAAGTAACTTTTGTTCCATAGAGTTTTTTCACTAAGTCAATACTTTTCGAGTTATTTGGCAGTGAATATGTTCATTTTTTCAACAAAATAACCACGCTTTTAGACGGTTTTTCGCAAATAACTCAAATAGTAAATATTTTGTCAAAAAAACATTCTTAGCAAAAATATAGCCTGTAAAAAATTAAAAAAAAATGGTGTATACATCACGTCTCTACACCTAGTAGAAGCAGAGATATAGCTAATGAAAAATAGGTTCATATTCGTCAAATTCCAAATGGAATACTTTAACGTGAAATAACCAAAAATGAAGCATATTTCGGGGAAAACTCATTAAAACTTGTTTAAAGTGTTTAGAAAAAGCTTCATTTTTGTTTTACAAAAAAATTTCTAGCATCAAAATTAAACAAGTTACGCTCAAAATAAAGTTAGTCCCTTTTGGTTTTGGTAAAAAAATCGAGAAAATCACCCCCTAATTAGTATCTTAAAATAAACTTAATCGTTATGACTTGACAAGTTTCTTGACTCGTGTATATATTGTTTATATGATCTGTAAGTTTCATCGGTTCAAAGTCCTTATTATTGAAAAGGCTGTAGTTAAAAGAGGTTGAACGAGTTACTGATCACGAATGTATAAAAATTTAGAAACACCAAATCTTAATCAATTTTTGTCTAACATAAAAACAAAAAAATACATGATATTCAGAAAAGCAAATATGACTTTTTTTGTTTTTCGAGATTTTTGGTATCTCTAACAATTTTTAAGTTATTTTGAAAAAAAAAGCATATTTTTCAAAATTTAAATTTTTAAAAATTTTACTTTGAAACCAAATTTCTTCAAAAATAAGAACCTTGAATCGATGAAACTTACAGATCATATAAACACAATATAAGTAAAATAATTGGTGGAGCAGTAACATTAATTTCATTTAAGTTGCTAATTAGGGATTGGTCTTCCCGATTTTTTTTTGCAAAAACAAAAGGGATCAACTTTATTTTGTGCGTAACTTGCTTAAATTTAATGCTAGAAACTTTTTGTAAAAACGGAAATAAAGCTTTTTTTAAACACTTTAAGAAAGTTATAATGGGTTTTCCCCAAAAAGTGCTTAATATTTTGGATATTTCACGTCGAAATATTCTATTTGAAATTTGGTGAATATGAATCTATTTTTAATTGGCTATAACTCTGGTTCTACGAGATCCAAAAACCTAACGCGTACACCATTTTTTTTTACTTTTTTATAAGCTATATTTTTGCTAGGAACATTTTTTCGACAAAATACTTACTTTTTGAGTTATTTGCGAAAAAACGTCTAAAAATGTGGTTATTTTGTTGAAAAATGAACATATTCACTCGCAAATAACTCGAAAAGTGTTGACTTGGCGAAAAAGCTCTATAGAACAAAAGTTACTTAAAATTAGTCAGTTTACCCATTTCCGGACTTATTTTGGACATATATTTTTTCACCCCCAACAAGGGGTGAAAGTCACCCCCAGGGCAAAAGCACACATCGGCACAATATCACTTTTTTTCTTTGACATGTAAGCTATACGCATGCCAAATTTCATGTCAATCCAAGCGGTTCTTTAAAATTTAGAGCAAAAACCGTGAAAAAATGGACTATTTACTGGGCTATTCATGTACTGTTTATGACAAATTAAATTTTTCATCTTTATTATTGGGCTCCCTGGTTCTATTGTTGTTTTTCCACTCTACTGCTTTAAACTTTTCAACCAGGACGTGATCGTCTCCCCGGTCCTCTTTTTCCTTCCACTTTCTCTTGTATAACTAATCGCATCAACTCATATTTTTCATTTCTTAGTATGTGACCAAAGTAGCTCATTTTTATTTCCTTCATAGTGTTGAGTATTTCTCTTTTTTATCTTTCTTAATATTTCCGTGTTTGTTACGCGTTGTGCCCACGATATTTTTCACATTATTCGATAACACCACATCTCAAAGTCTTTTTTCAGTTGTGTCAGTAATTGTCCAAACTTCAACTCCATATAAAAGGACAGAGAATACGTAGCATCTCAATATTCAAGTTCTAATTTCTATTCCCAGTTTTCCATTGCATAATACTGTTTTTATCTTATTGAAAGCACTTCTAGCAATCTTAATGTGTCGTTTCGAACTTGCGTCGAGGCTACGTCGAGACTTTTAAACATATTCGTAATAGGTCTGGATCCCGCGTATGAAAAAAAAGTTGATTAATAGCAAGCTGAAAATTTGTTAATAGCTTAAGGGTGTCTAGTCGGTCAAACTTTGATATATGGGAACACTGGAATAGGGGAAGTTTTAATTGTGGAACAGGTTAAAAATTTGGAACGGTCATACCACGAAAACGGCACATGTATTTTGTCCGACAGAACAGACTTAAACTCTCCGAACAGAGATTAAACTCTCATGCAAATATCAGACTGCTATTTATCACCAAATGGGCGTTTTAATGAGTGGAACATATAGAATATGTCAAATGACAGGAATTGTGACAGGTGATAAATAGCAGTCTGATTTTTGCATGAGAGTTTAATCTCTGTTCGGAGAGTTTAAGTCTATTCTGTCGGACAAAATAAATGTGCCGTTTTCGTGGTCTGACCGTTCCAAATTTTTAACCTGTTCCACAATTAAAACTGCCCCTGTTCCAGTGTTCCCATATATCAAAGTTTATCCGACTAGACACCCTTAAGCTATTAACAAATTTTCAGCTTGCTATTAATCAACTTTTTTTTCATACGCGGGATCCAGACCTATAATGTCTAGTGTCTATAGTCCAAAGAAATAAGGTTTTTGTCGGGACACTTGAGCAGCCAGGTTGCAAATGGGTTTTTTGAGTACTATATGCCTAATAAATTATAAATACAAAAATGCCCGTCACAGTTCGGACGAGAATTTAATGCCTGGTTGCACCAACAGATCTTAAGTTCCAGATTAGCTAAGCTCTACTTATAAATAGAGTCTCCTTGAGTATCACTTACGTTGCACCATAATTTTAGACTCTTACCTTATTATTAATTATATCTATTATTATATTATGGTATTCTTATTGTAATATATTATAATTATATTATATTAATTCTTATGATATTCTCGACTTAAGCTTAAGATCTGTTGGTGCAACCGGGCATTAGTTATTAACAAATAAGTCAGAACGTCAAACTACTGTCAAAGTGTAAAGACGCATTTCAAAGTTCCTCTCGAAAATTTAAATTTATTAGCAGTTTTTATTAGTTAAATCCGTTAAATTTTCTTTTTTAGTTTCGTTAATTTAGTTATAGTTTAAGTTTTATATAAATACAAGTCAGTTTTAGCGTTCGAAGCGATTAAATCTTGATGAGCGGACACGGTGACGGTGACCCTCCCGATCCCGGAGAGGACGAATTTTACAAGTTTAGAGAAGAACAGAATAATAATATGGAAATAACAGCGGTTTCAGGTATCGATAATATTAATAAAAATGTCAATAGCAGCTCAAACGTAAGTAAAAATCAACTTCATATTTCGTCAAACTCGTCCCAAATAAATACAAATGACATTAGAACTACCTATAAATATTTACAAACTGACACAGGTCCTTTTGAAGTAATAATTGAAAATAAAAGTGATTTACGTCTAAATGCGATTAGGGTTGGTGATATAATACTAAAAAATTGGCCGGAACTGGATAATAAAATAAAAAGAATTGATTTGGCAGGAAAACATCGAGTAATAGTACATTGTTTACCGGGTAGGAAAAGCTTAACATTCCTGGACGACTGTGAAGATTGCTAAGTCGAGGCGCAAGCCGAGACTTAGCAAGACAGAGTCCAGGAATGTGGCTTTTTCTACGAGGTAAACATACTATTTTTCCGCAAATCGTTTAAAATTCGACAGATATTGATTGATTAAAAAAAACGCGATAATTTTATTCCCAAATAAATGGTGCTTTGAAATTCCTAATAAAATTACTTGGGTTACTATGGAAACGTATTGAGGTTGAATTGTCAATTTATGTAGAACACTAACAACTGTACGGAAATATCATTTCCTTACAGTAAGGAAATGACATTTCCTTACAGTAAGGAAGTCCTGACTTTTTCTTCAAGAAATTTTGACAGGAATGTCAAAATTTCCTGGCGATTTGCGGGAAAAGTAGTTTTTGGAGAGTCAAAATGGGCCAATTTTTTAGTAGATCAAAATAAATCAAAAAGGTTTACTGAAAATAAACTTGAGGCTTATGTACCTAAATTTATGATTCATCGTCAGGGTATTTTAAGGGATATTGATAGAGACATTTCAGATGAGGAGTTAAAAAATAAAATTAAAGCCTATGACTACCACTGTAAATTTACAGTAGTAGAAGTCAAAAGATTAAAAAGGAAAATTGTTGAGAATAATACTACGGTATATGTTCCAACTAAAAGTATTATTGTGACTTTTAGGGCACAAAGTTTACCTAAGTATGTAGTTATTAATAAGGTATTAATTCCGGTCGAACTATTTGTACAGAAAGTAATTTTGTGTTTCAATTGCCATCGTTACGGGCACGTGGGTGGACAGTGTCGTGGTAAGTCTAGATGTTTCAAATGTCACGGTGAACATTTATCCTCCAAATGCACGGAAAACCCAAACAATAAATGTCTTCAGTGCAACGGAGATCATTTAACTACAAATTTTCAGCTGTGTCCTGAATATCTGAGGCAAAAAACTATTAAAGATATTATGTCTCAAAAAAATTTAACATACAATGACGCAATTAAATTAATCCCCAATAGAACATATGCAAATGCAACTACTAGTGAAAATAAAACATTAAATCCTCAATTTCCTATAGAATTAGCGTCTCAAAAAGCTTTTCCACTCCTTCCAAGTCAAGCTGCTCTTCCATATTCTTCAGGTTTTTCGCAGTCTAGCCCCATAGATTCCCATAAATACACTATCTATAGAAATCCAACGAAAAGGGCCAGGCCTCAAACACCTGATCCTTGTATTAATGAAGCAATCAAAATAACTAAACCAATTGAAATCGCTAGGTTACAAGGGGGTATTTTGAGTCAAGAATCTTACCGAGAGAATATTATTAAAACGAATGAAATGTCAGAAACAGAAACGATAACATTAGTATTTGAATTAGTTATGGATATATTAAAGTCTTTAAATAGGGATAATATTTTAAATGTTCAACAGTTTGAAGTGGTTAATATTATTAAGGACAGACTCAATAAACAGGGATTAAGCTCGCAGACATGAACAAAACCTTTTCTATTACACAATGGAACTGCCGATCGGCAGTTTCAAATAAATGTAATTTGGAGTATTTACTTCATGAATATAAAATCAATATAGGTCTTCTTTCGGAGACTTGGTTTAAACCAAATATTTATTATAATTTCGTAGGTTATAATTGTTCACGTTTAGATAGAGAAGATGGAAAAGCTGGTGTAGCAATTTTAATTAAGGATGAAATTAGTTTTTCTGAGATAGATTTACCTCAAATGGAAAAGATTATGGCTAGGTGTGTGTGTGTTCGGATTGGTCAATTTAAGGAAGTTTATCTTGTTTCAGTTTACATAAAACCTTTGAGTAGAGTTACACTGACACAATTTCTTAATTTTTTTAATAGCATACCAAAACCATGTATAATTGGTGGGGATTTTAATTCGCATCATTCGGCTTTTGGATCAGATCTAGAAGATTTTGAAGGAAGAAACCTGTTAGAAGCAATAAACTCATTAAATCTAGTATTTTTAAATACAGGGGAACCAACCCTTGTTACTAGACCAGGCCAAAGAAAAAGTGCTATTGATATTACTATATGCTCTCAAAATATCAGTCAATTATTCCAGTGGGAGGTACTTCAAGATCCCCATGGCTCTAACCATTTGCCAATACTCATGAAATGTCAACTTAGAGGAACGCCACCACCAACAAAAAGTCATAAAATATGGAAAATTAACAAGGCAGACTGGAGAAAATTTAGCACTTTGTTATATGAAAAATCATTGAATGTTGTTGACGATAGTTATGACAAATTATTAGAAGATATGAACGAAGCAGCTACCGTAGCTATACCAAAAAAGAGTACAAATAAACGAAATACTTGGGAAAAATTCAAACCATGGTGGAATAATGACTGCCAAGATGCAGTAACGAAACGCAAGCAGTTATTTAGTAAATATAAAGAGAATCCAAATTTGGATAATCTTAATAAGTATCAAAATCAAGATGCGATCGTTAAAAGAATTACAAATGAAGCAAAAAGAGCTAGTTGGAAATCGTATTGTGAAAGTTTGAACAAAAATACTCCAATGAAAGATGTTTGGGCTAAATTAAACAGATTCAAAAACAGGAAACAAGCAAATAGACATCAAATAGAGTGGGGAGACTGGACAGAATATTTTCATAGTAAAATCTGTCCGAATTGGGTTAACGAAAAACCAAGAGAGTTCAAAAATAATTATACAAATGATCACATGCTAAATAAACCTTTCACAATGAACGAATTACAACAAGCTTGTAAGAAAAGAAATAATACGTCTCCCGGAATAGACAACATCCATTACCCAATGATTGCTGAGATTCCATTTATAACTAAGCAGCGCTTATTAGGCATTTATAACAGTATATATATAAACAAGTCGAACATACCAGACGATTGGAAAAAATATTTAATAGTACCTATTCTTAAACCTAATAAACCTAGAGATTCTGCAGACTCCTACAGACCTATTGCATTGGGGTCTTGTATAATGAAAACGTACGAACGACTTATTAAAAACAGGTTAGAACACTGGCTGGAGAAAAATCAATTATTATCAGCAGTCCAATATGCATTCAGAAGAGGACGTTCAACTCAAGAAGTTACAACATCATTTGTTACTGATGTACAATTGGCATTTACTCGTAACAACTCAATATCCTGCCTATTTTTAGACATTAAGGGAGCATATGATGTAGTTAATCTAGACATATTGACAGATAAATTATACGCCATAGGAATTCCAGAAGGGGTTATTGCGAACTTAATGAAGTTATACCGTGATAGAAAAGTATATTTAAATATAAATGGAGTGATAGGTACGCCCAAATCAACATCAATTGGATTGCCTCAAGGAAGTATTTTAAGTCCATTATTGTTTATTCTGTACACTGCTGATGTTGCTAGTTCTATTACCGAAGAAACTAGAATACTTCAGTACGCAGACGACTTTTGCATTTATACGGAAAAGAAGTCGATCGAAGCTTCAATCAATGCATTAGAAAACGCCACAGAAAGAATTGCCGAATGGTCACAAAGAAATGGATTCAGCATCTCTCAAGATAAATCAGTCATGTGTTCATTTACGAGAAGACGTTATCAACCACCAAACCAAATTAATATAGGACCTTTCACATTCCCATATAAAACATCTGTTAAATACGTTGGCATAGTTTTAAATCAAAAGCTCTCTTGGAAAGAACATATTCATCATTTGTCAAAAAAATGTGAAAACGCAATAAATATACTAAGAGCTTTTAGCCACACAAAGTGGGGAGCCGATCCAAATATATCACTAATCTTCTATAGAGCACTAATACGTTCAGTGATTGACTATGGTTGTATTTTATATGGAAATGCAAATTTAACTCAATTGGAGATATTGGAAAAAATAAAAAATAAGTGTTTACGACTTTGTCTCGGATGTATACAAAGCACACCAACACATATTTTAGAAATTGAAGCAGCAGAGCCTCCTTTGCATCTTAGACGGCAATTTTTGTGTGATGTTTTTATGTCAAAACTCCTAGCACAGAAAAGATCTGAGAAAATACAAAACCTCAATTCAAAAATAGATAGTCCCTTCTGGCGACGTAAAATTCATCCCAAAGTAATAAGCAGTTATCAGCTATTAATCCAATTTAATAGCGAGGTTTACAGAAATGACATCCTTCCCTTTTATAATTGTGATTATAACCTATTAGAACTACAAATTCCTTATTATTATCTTAATATTGAACCACACGTTAATCAATTTAACATAAATACGTTTGTTGAGAAAACAATTCTGAAAAGATGGCCGGAGTCCGATTGTATTTATACAGATGGATCCAAATTCGCTGAGTCAACTGGATGCGCCTTTTACCATTCAAATGAAAATCTATCCAAAAAATTTAAACTTTCAAATCAAATGTCTAGTTATACTGCTGAGCTCATCGCAATTCTTCAAGCTTTGAGGTATATTAATATCCATCACAAGAATAAGTTTGTTATATTAACAGATAGCAAAAGTTCAGTAGACACAATAGTACAAACTAAATTATCAAGCACTTCATCAGTAGTAATTATAAAAATTTTAGAAACAATCCAGTTACTTACGAATACAGGTAAACAAATTTCTTTGGTTTGGATTAAGGCTCATTATGGAATTAACGGAAATGAAATAGTGGATAGACTTGCCAAGGATGCTACTACAACAGGGGAAACGATAGAAGAACCATTAATGCCAGTCACTGATCTACGACAATGGTTTAAGAAAAAACAAATGGAGCAATGGCAACTGGAATATGATATATTCGATCTATATATCTCTTAAAGGTGTACGATTTCATGATATCCAACCAAAAATTTATAGAAAACCGTGGTTTAACGACATTACAAATCGGCACTTCATTAAAACCTTAAATAGAGCAAGGAACAAACATGGTTTATATCCAGTTCACAAAAATAAACTAGGGTTGGCCACTTCTCAAAACTGCACATGCGGGGAGTTGGGTACTTTAGAGCATGTGATTTTCGATTGCGCAAACTTCCAGATGCTGAATCAACAGTTATACAAGAATCTACAAACAGTAGGAGTTACTCTCCCCACCAATTTAAATTCCATTTTATGTACACGAAATATAAATTTGTATAAAATTGTTTATAACCACTTAAAAAATATGAAAATTGATATTTAAAAAAAAATTATATATAAAAAAAATGAAAAAAAAAATATATATATAAAAAAAAAGAAAAAAAAAATAATAAAAAAAAAAATAAATAAATATTAAAAAACAATAAAAAACAAAATAAAAAAAAAACAAAAAAAAACAAAAAAAAAAAAACAAAAACAAAAAAAAAACAAAAAAAAAAACAAAAAAATCACAAAGAAGGCCTAAACCTCCGCGAGGATGAATCGGGTTTAGGTCTTAGCGCGAAAGAAAAAAAAAAGAAAAAAAAATTAATATCAATTAGTGGTTTAGTATAAGTATTTAGTAATAGTGTTTTATTAGTATGTATTTTTAATGTAATGAATGTAATATATGTTTGTGATTATTAAAATATAATGTATATCAGTTAAAATTAGGAAATTGTGTCTATGAGAATAAAAAAAAAAAATTTGAGCTGGCCAATTGGTTCAAACCAAGGTCATACATCTAAACACACACAAACAAATAAGTGTCAAAAATGGCAGTTTTTTCGTTTAAATCGCTACAGGTAAAAATAGGGTAAATAAATATCTTATTTGGAGTTTTCATCTTTTAGTAGATGAGCAAAGGTTCAAAATGGCTGTTTTTGAATTTTGGTCCGATCATTTGTTGCTTCGCTAATTGCAAAATAAGACTAAAATTTCGAAAATAAAAAATTTGCTATAACTTTTGCGAAAATTTAATTAAGTCTTTGATATTGCATGAAAAGTTGAGACAACCAGTACGTATTATGCACAAAAAATTTCAAGACGATTCGTCCATTAGTTTAAATTTTATTCAATTTGTTTATCCAAAAGAGCTTTTTTTTGCAATGTTATTGTTCAGAAAATAATAATGATACGGCAATTCTGTGGAAAGCACATGAAAGAAGAATACATATTTTCCAAGCATTTAAAAAAATCATTAAAAAGTCATTTCTATCATTCCGAAAACATTTTTCTAAAGTAGTGCCATTTTTTGCTTATAAACAATTTGAATAACTTTGTTAATATTGACTCTAGACTAAAACTACTTTGGGATTTGAAAAGCTGGTATTTTTACACGAATTTTCAAAAAAAACTTTTTGCCTAGGTTAATTGAGGTCAAAGTTAGCCACTTTTATTATTTAATTCACAGTTACTTCTATATACATAAAATTCTCCTGTATTAGTGTTAGTTACCATACTCATCCGAAATGGCTTGACTGATTTTTATGAAAATTTACACGTATATACTGTAGGACTGAGAATAGGTTCTAATCTATTTTTCATGCCCATAAATTATAAGGGGGATTGCCCCCTTGAAATATTTTTTTATTCTTTTGGACAAAATTGTCTACCTTAATTTTCTCTGGTGTAGAATTAAAAAATACATAAACCCCTTAATTTTCGATCTTCTATCACCAACACATATTTTTTAATAGCCATCTATATATTTGCATCTATAAAATTCTCCTGTCACACTGTTAGTTGCCATACTTCTCCGAGACCGCTTGACCGATTGTTATGAAATTATATCTGTATATTCGGTAGGTCTGAGAATCGGTCGCAATCTATTTTTCATATCCCTGAGTGAGAAGGGGGGTTCCCCCTAAGATCTTGTAATGTTAGGCGGGGATATGTGTATATAACGTACTCAACAAGACTACGAGTACAAACAAATTAAAAAAATTATAATCAAAATCCATCAACAAACTCCGGAGATATTAATTGCAGCATATGTTTGAAGAATCAATTTCATTTTTTGAGTGCACGGATTTTAATAATTATTCCCCTCCACCGACCACGAATCGATTTCGTTAGGACGTAATTTTTAAAGCTTTATTAACCACTTAATTTAAGTTCAAAGTTTAGTCAAATTTTTTACATAAACTACAGTCGGAAAAATGAAAGAATATCCATGAACGATCACATTAATCACTTATTTTGTATTTGCTGTCTTTTTCTATAAATAACAAACGTTTGTTATAGAAAAAGACAGCAAATACAAAATAAGTTATTGATGTGATCGTTCATGGGTATTCTTTCATTTTTCCGACTGTATACAACTTAAACTTCAAAATGGCGCTAGTTAGGTTGCTTAATTGTTATAAACAAAGTAGCTGTGAATTAAATAAAAAAGTGGCTAATTTTGACCCTCATTAACCTAGACGAAAAGAATTTTTTTTATGAAAATTCGTGTAAAAATAGCAGCTTTTCAAATCCCAAAGTAGTTTTAGTCTAGAGTCAATATTAACAAAGTTATTCAAATTGTTTATAAGCCAAAAATGACCCTACTTTAGAAAAATGTTTTCGGAATGATAGAAATGACCTTTTAATGATTTTTTTAAATGCTTGGAAAATATGTGTTCTTTTTTCATGTGCTTTCCACAGAATTGCCGTATCATTATTATTTTCTGAACAATAACATTGCAAAAAAGCTCTTTTGATAAACAAATTGAATAAAATTTAAACTAATTGACGAATCGTCTTGAAATTTTTTGTGCATAATATGTACTAGTTGTCTAAACTTTCCATGCAATATCAAAGTCTTAATTTAATTTTCGCAAAAGTTATAGCAAATTTTTTATTTTCGAAATTTTAGTCTTATTTTGCAATTAGCGAAGCAACAAATGATCAGACCAAAATTCAAAAACTGCCATTTTAAACCTTTGCTCATCTACTAAAAGAAGGATAAAAAACTGCCATTTTTGACGCTTATTTGTTAATAACTAAAATTCTCGTCCGAACTGTGACGGGCATTTTTGGGATATAGTACCCAAAAAACTCATTTGCAACCTGGCTGCTCAAGTGACCCGAACATGGTATATTTTTGCCTTATTTCCCTGGCGTACTAGTAGATTGTTGAGTGCACATGAACAGTGCAATATGAGTTCATATTGCACTGTTCATGTTAATGCAAGCTTATGTCAAACATTACGTTTAATGGTTATAGCTTCATAGCAATATCCAACATAACAGCATCAAAAGCTTTTCCGTAGTTAATAAATCCTAACATCACATTATGTATTCATATATTTGCAATTACTTCGTACCCACCTGGGGATTATATAAGTGTTGACCTTATTTTATCAATGCATACATATTTATTCATTCATTTGACCAAACCATATTTAACCAAAAAATTTCATAATGGATCTGCAGGCGATGTTTACAATATTTGCTAATAAAAATGTAAATATGACGATGATGTCACATGTCTTAAGACAAGAAATATGTTGCCAGTAATATTTAACAATACGTAATTATTTAAACTTGTATTTATTTTTAAAATTTGCATACCTGTGTGATTACGTTTGCTTTGAGTCAAGACAAAAAAATTTGTTTAATATCTTGAAAACAATTTTTTACTTTGCTATATATACTGCTCCATAAAATTGCGATTTGAATAATAGCCATTACACAGGTTCTAATGTCTTGTGGCATATTTAAGTTAAATATTATTCTATATTTATGGGATTAAACCACAATTGATTGTAATCAGAATTATATTTTATATTTGTTTGACGTTTCGATTTCTAATCCAGAAATCGTTTTCAAAACTTCCAAAATAAGGTATAGTGCAACCGATATGTGAAACAATTGTGCATTTAATAATCGAAGCATATAATTTGGACCACAAATACTACACAACTACTACACAAATAAGGTTCAAATTTAGATACGAGGCTATCTCGGATTTTGGCTTTTACAAAAATGGCGGGCATTCAAAATGGCGACTATACATATGTGACTAATAGCACGATAACTTTTGAACGAGACGTCCGATTTCAACCAAATTCGGTGTATAGGTTCTTTTTTGATTTATAAGATCGAGGTATTGAACCAGAAGAATCGGTTTATCAAAAGTTGTGTTTTTCATGGTTTTTATGTAACAATATGTTGTTTTTTTTTCAATTCTTTCACCATGTACATATTCATTTTTCAAAAAGCTAATACCGCCATTGAAAAGAGCGTAAAAATATTTTTTAGAAAATATTTTGAACTTTTTAGTTATGTTAATTACCATTTAATAAATGCATAACGTATCTTCACATGTACATATGTGCGGCAGACTTGTGCAAATATTATAAGAATTATTGTGCATTTAATGGTAAAAGCATATAATTTGGACCACGTATATACATACAAAGGTTCAAATTTAGGTATAAGGCCATCTCAGATTTTGCCTTTTACAAAAATGGCAGTCATTCAAAATGGCGACTATACATATGTGACTAATAGCACGATAACTTTTGAACGAAAAGTCCGATTTCACCCAAATTTGGCATCAAGGTTGTTTTTTCGATGAATAAGATCTAGATCTTAAACCGGAAGAATCGGTTTACCAGAAAAAGGTGTTTTTCTTGATAAAAATATGTTATTTTCTTTTTCAATTCTTTCAGCCTGTATATATTAATTTTTCAAAAAGGTAATACCACCATTGAAAAGAGAGTAAAATTATTTTTTAGGAAATATTTTGAATTTTTTAGTTATCTTATTTACTATTTAATAAATGCATAACGTATCTTCACATGTACCTATGTGAGGCAGATTCATTTTGAATGCCCGCCAATTTTGTAAAAGACAAAGTCTGAGATGGCCTCTGAGACATCTAAATCTGAGATATTTAAATTTGAATCTTTGTATGTGTAGTGTGTATGGTCCAAATTATATGCATCTACCATTAAATGCAGAATTTTTATATTATTTGCACGAATCTGTCGCACATAGGTTCATAGGTACAGGTGAAAATACGTTATGCATTTATTAATTGGTAATTAACATAACTAAAGAGTTCAAAATATTTCCTAAGAAATATTTTTACGCTCTTTTCAACGCCGGTATTACTTTTTGAAAAATTAATATATACAGTATGAAAGAATTGAAAAAATAAACAACATATTTTTACCTAAACAATCAGGAAAACCACAACTTCTAGTAAATTGATTCTTTCGGTTCAAGATCTAGATCTTTTATGTCAAAAAAAGAACCTATATATACCAAATTTTGTTGAAATCCGACTTTTAGTTCAAAAGTTATGGTGCTATTAGTCACATATATGTATAGTCGCCATTTTGAATACCTGGGCCTCGATTTTTGACCCTTCGCTTCGTTATCGAACGTATTCGCTTCGTATACTAAACAGATGCGAAACGAATACGTTCGATAATGAAGAGAAGGGTCAAAAATCGAGGCCCTGCCATTTTTGTAAAAGGCAAAATCTGAGATGGCTTCATACCTAAATTTAAACTTTTGTATGTGTAGTACATGTGGTCCAAATTATATGCTTCTACTATTAAATACACAATAAATCTTAGAATATTTGCACGAATCTGCCGCACGTAAGTATGATACATGTGAAGCGGCGGGTGTAATTTCCTCACCAAAATAATCTTATACCTGAGTTTGGAAGGGTATGTCATAATCCGACAGGTATTTTCCTCACCAAAACTGAAATGGTTGTTTCAGGTAGATTTTACTAAAAGGCATTCAAGAAATTATGTATCTACTATAAAATTACAGTAGTATATATTATTACTATAATAATTAATTAAATAATTTTATAGTATTTTATTTTTAGTCATAATTGGAATTTTGACAAAAATGGCATGTTTAATAGAAAGTAATCTCGGTATTTGAAAATTTTATTTTTTTATAAGGTGAAAGTTTTAGAAAATGAAGAAGTGTTATGGAGGCAATAAAATAAATTTTAGTGCGAAATTGAATACTATTGGGGCAAACTTTACAATAACTAGAAGTAGCCTACGACATAATCATGAACCAGATCTGCAGAAGATAGATCGAAAAATTGTTTCTTACTCTTGTAAACGTAGAGCCTACGAGGATATACTGAAAAACCGCCAAAAATCATTCGCCAAGAGCTTGCAGCTAATTTGCCTGAAACAATTACTACGATTGATGTCTGTTACATAAGAAAAAATATATATAATTATCGACGAAAATGATGCCTGGTCGACTTCCTTCCAATATTGATGAGGTTCAAAAATTTGTGAAGAGCTGTGCTCAAAAAATAACCAAGGAGGAAAATTTTCTCTTTATAAACTGTGTCAAAAGTAAGATAACTGTATTTAGTTGTGAATGTGAAACAAATATAAGATTTTTAGCAACATTGAATTTTATACAGAGAGGGGCAAAATTATGGAATATATTCATTTTCTCTAAAATGGACGATTTTGGACAAAAAACCCCGAACCACGTCGATTTTTATTTTTAAATCACAATTTTTTGGCATATCTATATTTCATATTAGTGACGTCATAAATCAATCAATTAATCAATCAATCAATAATTACATTAATGTTTATATTACTGAATAGAGAATATAACACCCTTTCAAATAAGCTACCGCACGACCCCTATTCCCATTAAAAAAAATCCTTGATTACGTGATCACGCACAGTTAGATGACGTTACTACTATAAAAATATAGGCCAAAAAATTGTAATTTAAAAATAAAAATCGACCTGTTTCGGGGTTTTTCTCCAAAATCGTCCGTTTTAGAGAAAATTAATTTATTCCATTATTTTGCCCCTCTCGTATATTATTTGTATGGCACAATTACCGTACCACATATTATTTGCAGTTATTCACTATTCATGGGCCAATTAATGGGCATTATATTTCTTTATTATACTGTTTACTGTCAAACAAAAAAAAAAACAGAAACTTAAAACAATCTTTTCTATTTGTTAAAATGAGAAATTTTTAAAGCTCTCGAAATTGAGTTTAATCCTAATAGTAAAGTTTTTGTGGATTTTGAAAAGGCTATATTTATACATAATGCAATCAATCAAATGTGTCCAAACACTGAAATATATGATTGAAGATTTCACCTAAGTACACCAAACTTGGTATAGAAAATTCAGTCTCTTGATTTAACATCAGAATATACAAATGATTCTGAAGTAGGCTCAAACATACTTTTGGCCTTACATTATATAAAACCGGAAGACGTATCAGATTGTTTTGTGTTTGATTTAATGTCATGCAAACTATAAAATGAATTTTCTTTATTACTGCAGTCTGCAAGTAAGCTGAGAAAAATGTAGAAAATTTACGTACGACTGGTCTATTATTTGACAAATAATGACATTATTTCGAAGTCTATTAAATACGATATAACGCCCAAGGAGGTGTTATAGAAAAATAACGCCCTATCGCCTATTAAATTTAAATAACGAGTTAAAGTTAAAAACTTTCAAGTTGACAAATAAAACTCTAATTAAAACTATGGTTACCACAATTACGTTACGACTATTTCTGGTAAATGTACTTATTCGAAAAATAATTAATTCAAAATTTATTCAAATTTTTTGCATATAAAGAATAATTTAGTCGGACATTAAACGTTGAAGGCATCACGGGTATTATAATAATAAAATAATAACGCTTTCGGTCAACGTATATACCTCGGGCCGAAGGCCCTCGGTCTATATACTATTGACCTCAAGCGTTATTATCCTTATAATACCCTTGGTACCTTAATAACTATAATAAGTTATCAATCTAATCAAATGACTATAATGGATTTTGTAAAGTGTGTTTCTTATTATAGTAAATAATAAACACTTAATAAGTTATACGTTCTGCACATTATCTATATTATAAACTATTATTACAACATAAGGAAATGAATGTCTTTTATTCGGATTTCGGATGCTTTCATAATAATCATTCTTAAATTACATCTATATTTTTTATTTTATTACCTGAGTGAGTTGGTGAGGAAAATACCTACCGGATTAATACGAACCCTTAAACTTGGTGAGGAAAATACCTGTCGGATTATATGGTTCTACTGGTTGGTGAGGAATTTACCTCCGCCCATGTGAAGATAAGTTATGCATTTATTAAATGGTAATTAACACTACTAAAAAGCTCAAAATATTTCCTTAAAAAATATTTTTACGCTCTTTTTAATGCCCGTATTACCTTTTTGAAAAATTAATTTATACAGGGTGAAAGAATTGAAAAAAAAAACAACATATTTTTACATAAAAAATTAGGAAAAACACAACTTCTGGTAAAGCGATTCCTCCGGTCCAAGAGCTCAATCTTATACACCAAAAAAAGAATCTATATACCAAATTTGGTTGAAGTCGGACTTTTCGTTCAAAAGCTATCGTGCTATTAGTCACATGTGTATCGTCGCCATTTTGAATGCTCGCCATTTTTGTAAAAGGTAAAATCTGAGGTGGCCTCATATTTAATTTTGAACCTTTATATGTGTAGTATGTGTGGTCCAAATTAAATGCTTCTAGTATTAAATGCACAATTCTTATAATATTTGAACGAATCTGCCGCACTAGTATAGAACATTTTCTGCAAAAACTAGTAGAAATAGATTACACCCCCAACAACATGCTAGTTAGTTTTGACATCATCAGCCAATTCACTAATGTCCCTCTAAAAAAAAAAAACAAAAACCAAAGTATATAAGTATGAGACTTTGATAACTAAAAAACATAAGAACTAAAGTAGGTATGAGACATTGATAACTAAAAAAACTGAATGAATCAGCTAAAATGGAGCTATTAAAATTTTGCACTCACAATATTTCAATTTTTCAATATTTTAATTATCAATAGCCATGGGCTTTTCATTATCAGATATTAGCAGATATATTCATGGAAGAATTTGAGAAAAATATTGTGTACAAACATGGTCAAAATCTCATAGTATGGTGCTTATACCTAGATGATGTGTTTCTCCATTTGGCCTCATGGACATGGACAAGAAGGAATAAACATTTTTTTGACAACTTAACTGTAAAGAAGAATGATTCAAATACATCATTAACACTCGCTACCATTTCTAGATGTGTTAATAACCAAGGAGGATAAAACATAACTATCAAAATCTGAATCATAAAACTACTAATGATAGAACCTAAAATTCCTGCTCCAACAAAAATGCATTTCAGGAAGAAAAAATATTTTAACAAAAAATAATTATTTAATATCATTTATAAGAAAGGAACTCTATAAGATTGAAGAAATGAAACAACAAAACACCAAAAACGACCCAGAAGTGCTCACAAGAAGGGATTAGAATATACATCAACACTACCATATTAACAGGGAACAGGGTCATCAGAAAAATGAATAAGGATAGAGAAATAAATACATCACAACGTTTAAAACTTCATTCAAAAGAAACTTTTTATTTATTCTAACGAACTTTCATTTTGCGTTTAAATTTTTCAAAAATACTTAGGTATTGGTTTTCTCATGATTCGAAAAAAAATAAATACATTTAAAATACACACATTGAAAATTGTGACAGGTGACATTTTGCGCCGTTCCCCTTAATGCAATTTAATATTTTTGGTAGGAATAAGTCACGATTTTACTTTAAACTTAAGCTTATTTTTGATGTTTCGATTTCCAGCTTGGAAATCATTATCAAAATTAGTGTTGCCCAAATGCAAGACCAAGACGAGACTTAGACAGTCTTGGTCTTGGTCTTGCGCCAGTACACCTGGTCTTGGTCTTGGTCTTGGTATTGCGCTCCCGGTCTTGGTCTTGGTCTTGGTCTTGCAGCAAGAGTCTTGCAAGTCTCGCAGTTGCCCATTAGCCTATTGCATATCTTAGAACAACGTAACAGAGAGGTACATTTTAAGCTTGAATATCATAGCCATAGTAAAGACTAGCCAAAATATCATAGCCATAGTAAAGACTAGCCAAATTAATGAATATCTAAACAACTGACACCGGGTGGGGTTTGAACCCACGATCGCTGTCTATGTTCTAACTAACTAAAGTTAAAACTACCTCTTAAAACCCACAAAATTTCATTTGCATATCTCAACCGATTTTAGAGCAATAAATAAATCGTCAGTTTGTAAGAAAAATTTCAACCCCTCCCTATTTGGTAAACAAAGCATTTATAAAGTAAGAAAAAACACAGTTTGATTGGTACACCCGGTATACACTGACAATAATTGACCTGTCTACCAACAATATATATTATTACTGCGATATTTATAAAGAATAGAATAAGACCAAATATTAAAAAAAATCACTTAAATTTAAATAACAACAGGTTTAGGAAATTTGAGACATTAAAAATGCCCCGTTTTTAAGGTGCTATGGTGCCATGGACGTATAAATAAAGATGGGTGGTGCGTTAATTTCTTGGAGAAATATAAGTGCTAAGGTGACATATTTTTAAAAAGTTTGGATACGATATTCGATATTATTGTAGGCGTCGCAACTCAGGAATGTTGTGTTATATGAATATGATTACAAGACGACTATTCTCAAAACCAGGACAATTAATAATTTCAGAGCAAAGAAGTCGGCTGCTGAGCAAAGGCGTAGCTACCGCCGCGCCGTATCAATTATACGGGGCCCCGGCGCTGCATGTCGAAACAAAACTTCCATTTAAAAAATTGAACAAAATATTCTACAATTTCCCTAATAAAACGCTTTGAAACAGTGTATTGTTTGGATGTCGACCTTTTCGTGTAATGGATTCTTTATCTATAATATCTGCCGCCGTATTCCATAACAACAAGTAGCTTTGTTTTTGGTTTCAAGTTACTTTTCATTGTTCATTCACTGTTGGCGGTGACACACTGTAAAATGGCCAAATTGCAATTTTTGTTATCGCTTAATCTTTGACGATTTGGAAAAGTGTGTATATTGTTTTGGGTATATTTTCGTGTACTTAATCTATTTATTGTTTAGCCCATTTTTTCATTGTCCAGTCACCCTTGGCTTATATAATATAACAAGAACAAGTGTTGTTGAATAAACTGAATCTGTTTTCAAATCTATTTTTTGAGTTTGGTTTATTAGAGTTTATTAGGTTTATTAGGTTCAATTTGTGCAGTCGATTCAGAAAGTTTAAATTTTAAATTCTGAAAATATTGTGAAGTGAAAAAAATGAGTGAAATAAAAAGAGAGTAGCTGAGTGGAGCGATGAAAAGAAAAATGAAACAAAAAAAGGAAGAAGTTCTGAAGAAGATACCCAAAATTTCTTCATTTTTCCATCAACCAGATTCTCAAAGTGATTTAGATTGCAATTGTAAGTAGGTACTAGATCTGTATCTACTAATGAAACAATAATTCTTATCTAATTGTCGTCTGTAACAGGGGTTGCCAAGGTCCTTGATATTCTTTGATAGAAATTTGAATGTTTTTAGAAGCCGTCATTAAATGCGTATTAAAAAGTTATGCAAAAAAGAGGTGTTGAAAAATTTTTTACAGAGCTTTTTTACTTCTTTTGATAATTCTTTAAATCTCAATGAATAAATGGTGACAGCACTTCTTAGTAATTCTTTCAGATGCTGGTTAGTTGGTACTGATGAGTATTTGAATTTCAGGAATTTTAAAGTGGAATAAAATTATTCACACATGTGTTCTTCTTCATGTGCCGTGCTCGATTATCGAGTGTTGGCTATCAAAGTTGGCTATAGTAATTTTGTTGGCGGCAGCTCGGAAAATGGAAGCTGGAGTTTCTCAAACCACTCTCTTAGGTTTCTAAGCCATGACGTTTTTCTTCGACCTGGCCCTTTTCTTCCGTCTCCTTTGCCTTTTATTATTAAATGGAGTATATTATAACTCTCTGGGTGGCGCATGTTTCTCTAGGTGCCGTCTCCGCTTCGAAGGTTGGCAATCATCAAAGCGATTTTTACTTTTGAGAGTGCGGCTCTAAATAATTCGTTGTTACTACATCCAAACCATGCCCTAAGATTCTTCAGTCATGAGTTAAATCAACTATCAGCTTCCTATAAATCTTTTTCCTGGATTTTCCTTACATAATGAACTGGAGTATTAGATATTTATCTCCTCCCATCACATGTCCCATATATCTCAGTTTTCTTCTCTTAATTGTTAGAATTACTTCTCTTTCCTTATGCATACGTCTGTCTGATTACCTCTACGTTGGTTATTCTATTTACCCATGAGATCTTCAGCACTCTTCGGTACATCCATATCTCGAATGTCTTCTCACGTCAATTTTCTTCAGTGTCCACGCTTCCATCCCGTAGTATAATACGGATAGCACATAGCACCTCATAACATGGCCAAGAAAATATTCGAGTTTGCGAGTTTTTACTGCTCTGATGACTTCCCGTAATTTTTCCCCTCCGATGTATAACAACTTCGTTACGAACTCTATCCACCCAACTTATTCGTAGGATCCTCCGATACACCAAGGTTTCAAAGACTTCCAGCTTTTTGAGAAGGGTATCCGTTAAAGTCTAACCTTCGACACCATACAAAAGAGTACACATTCACATAAGTACGGTGTTCCATTGAACATTTTCTAGCACTACCTTATATCAGTTCTTGAAAAGGGCCCCGCGAAAATCTTTGATACGGGGCCCCTGTGGGGCTAGCTACGCCACTGCTGCTGAGAAATAATGTATAACTAAAAAATTTTATTTTTACATTATAATAATGACCTCTCAGTACATGTCAAATGTGTCGAGTGTTCTTTTAATGGATATTTTGATTCGCTATGTATGTTTATGGTATTGTTCGTAATGCGCAAAGTCCAATTTTCAAAATTTTTGTTACAATTTTTTTTGTTTCTCATAGAGTATCTAGGAATATAGCCGAACTTATATACTCCCTAAAACGACCCTCAGTTCTAACTGCAAGACGCAAGAGTCTCGCAGTCTTAGTCTTGTTCTTGCTCAAGTCTTGCACGGTAAGTCTTGGTCTTGGTCTTGCTAAAATTAGGCGGTCTTGGTCTTGGTCTTGGTCTTGCGAAAACGCAAGAACAAGACCAAGACCGATTTTGGGCAACACTGATCAAAATACAAAATAGTAATGAATGAAATAAATTTTGTTTTAGTTATTTGGTAAAAAATTCTTTGATAATTTAATTTTATCTGACGCATTCATATTAACACTTCAGACATATATTATACATTTTCAAGTAGATGTGCGTTCCTGGAACGACTTTATTGGAAGGTAGGCAATTTTAACATAAGAATCTCAAACAGATTTAGGTAGGTACTATGGGATCATTAAAAGGAGAATTTTACTGTTATCATTGCATGTGGTTGTCTTTTTAAAGAAAGGCTATGAATTTTCTGATGGATAGTTCGTTTTATGTAATAAAGACAAGTGAACTATCTTACAATAAAATCGTCCCAAGAACATTGAAGAGTCGTACCATTGAGCTCGGTACCTAGAGCATGAAACATTGGATATTTTAAACATCCATGTTTAATTTCACATTTTATTTCTATGTTCCTATGACGGATTTATTGTAAAGGGTTTTTACCCAAATGTTTTTTACTTTGGTGGTTAGCATGTTAGATTCATGCAAACACTGATGATGATCGGTCAACCGATCGAAAACTAGTTCTGTTCTGTGATGTAGCGCTGTATAGAGATTTTGGCAAATATAAAGTTGACACCATCTATCTATCGCCCGTCGGCAAATTCAAACAAAAATATAACTCCAGACCATCTTTTACCACCTTTAGTCCAGACAAATTAATATATGTATTTAATATATTTTTTACCATCAAAAATGAGATATTTTAATCAAATATTGTATCAAATGTAATTTGCAGAATAATTTTGAATTACGTTCCGTTAATGAACTCGCTTTTTTGTCCTTCAAAGTAGAAAAAAGTTTCAATTATATTGCTTAATAGTATAATTGTCTAACAATTTTAACTGTACTAATCCCCAAGTATAAATTTTTAAGTTCTAAACTGATTGATTTACGATGAGTAACCGGGTTGTAAAAATACCGGCATGTGTATCTCTCTTTGAATTTGCCGACGGGCGAAATATCGATGGACCCGACTTTACCTTTTATAAAGGATTTTATGTTTTTTTGTAATAAATGGTATACAGCCAACTGCAGGAAAATTTTTTTCCGCGTGGATTATTTATTGAAAACATTTCATTCACAAATACCTTATAGAATTTTTCCTTCCGAAATTAAAATGGACCGTGATAGTGTGACGTCAAAACGTCAAAATTTTTTTTACGCTAGGTATACGCTAACGTGTACGCAAATAAAAAAGTTAGGTAGAATTAAAGGTCATAACAAATATTTTTCTATCAAACAAACACTAAACATATCAAAATAGCGTGTATCAAAATATACAGTCACTGCTCACGCTAAATAGTCACTAGCTTGATGAAGTTTAACTTTTTATTTGCGTACATTTTAGCGTGTACCTAGACACAACGTGTTTGGAAACCTTTTTTTGACGTTTTGACGTCACGACTATCGCGGTCCATTCTGTCAGCCGCCTTGACTCCAGATGGTGGGTGCTGGGACCTTACTATGCTCAAATTTTTGCGTTTTTAATGAAGTTTTATAATGTGTCGTTTTTCTAGACGTTTTTTCAATTTTTTAATTTTAACCCTCGGTTAGTGTTCTGAGGTATACCATACCCTAGGTACTCCTTTTATTATTATAAAATCGAAAATCTATAAAATAGCGTCCTCTAGCGCCTAGCATCTGTAGTTTTGTCATGTTTTGTCGCAATAACCTTGTTGCCAGCAGCTGTCGATACAATTTCAATTTGAATTATGAGCTTGTCAATGACGGTTGGGTTATGTAATACCCCGGTACACTACTGTTGTAACTTTTAGTTGTTTTGTTTTCTGCAAGTAAAGTACATGATATTTTGATGTTTTTTGAGATAAACTATGATTTTTATTTTTCTTAAAAGGCAAATTCCAACAGCACTTCTGATCACATGAGGAAGAGAAATTCGCAGTTTACAATTTGCCTTCAAAGACGATATAACGACTGTGTCATAGGTTTCTGATTTTAACAAATCAATAAATGTTCCTCCAACAAATCCTCTTTTTTACGTTGCATCATGATGATACTATAATTGAAGAAACTGGTGAAACGAAATTGCCTGAAATTATCGGCTTTTTAAATTCAACCAAAGGTGGTGTAGACACATTGGATGATGAGTTATCTATTTGCTAATTACAGCGTATCAAGAAACAGCCGCAGCCGTCGTTGGACTTTGACATTATTTTATTTCGTTTTTGAATACAGCTGGAATAAAACAATGTTCAAGTTAGATAACAACTACAAAAAACTTTAATCTAAAAATAAAAAGACGAATGTTTTTGAATGCAGCTAATTTCTGAGTTTCGGAACCAACGAAGACAAAATCCATCCTTGCGTTGACCCTTACGTGATAATCAGCAACCAAAGGTACACCAAAATTGGGACCTATGTGACGTAGGACAAGAAGTAGATGTTCTAATTGTCCAAGAAATAAAGATAGGAAGACATTTTACATATGTATGCGATGTGATACTCCAATTTTTTTTGGAACAAGCAATAATGACATGTTCAAATTTTGCCTATTTGGAGGAGTTCTAACTTTTTTATTTTTCGATGTATTTCGGCATACATTTTTTTATTTACTTTATATAATATTAGCCTATTAGTTTCTTTAGAGTTGTGTGTACAATAAGATGTTTCATAATATCTGAGTGTATTATTGTTCACCCGTGTTTTTTGACTGGCATAATTGCAATATATAGCATAAATAATGTTTAACTTTTAAATATAAGACTTTTACAGTACAATGTTTAACTTATTTGACTCATAAATAAGCAAAAAACCAAGATTAATAATTTTAAATGATCAATAGTTTAAAATTTTTAAATTCCTGCGTTAGTTAATTTGGGGTATGACATACCCCGGAACACCTCTCGTGCTAATTTATCTGTGCACACTAGCGCAGGGTTAAATAAAAATTTTCAACCACCCTTTCCAGTTTTTTAACTTTTTTTAAAGAATGAAAGATTTGTATAAGGTATTTTTTGAATAAATTTTATTCAAATAAAAATGGGATCCTTCTTTAATAGTGGTATTTTTTAGTTTTTGACCATAGATCTGAAGATGGCTTTGTAAGCCGAAACCGCTCAGCTAGAAATTAAATACTTTTACGCAGTTCAAACATACGTTCTTTTCCCATCCATTTATCCATTTTATGCGTATTATTTCGTGGTTATTTTTTAGTAATTAATAACAAGAGCTACAATATAATAATATAATATAAAATATAAAAATACACATTATCTTTATATTTTACTTCTTCTTCTTCTTCGTCAAGCCATTCAAGTCCACATCTGAACATAAGCCTCTTTAAGTCTTCCTTTCCATTGTTTTTTGTTGTACGCTACTTGTAGCCAATTTTTCTCGGCCGCCCGTTTCAGATCATCGGTCCATCTCATAGGAGGTCTGCCTCTGGGTCTTTTGTGTTGGCATGATCTCCGGGTTAGAATTGTTCTGTGCCATTTGTTTAGGTCGCTCCTAGGTACATGTGCAGCGTATTCCCGTTTCAATTTTAATGATTTTTGTACCACATCGGTGACTTTGGTTTTCTGTCTTATCCATGTGTTTGTTTTCCTGTCCTTAAGTGATATGCCAAGCAGCATCGCATGCTGAGTGACTCTGAGTATGTAAATAATGCATGCATCAAAAACTTTAGATCTAAGATGTAGTTGAATTTGCTGATTTCTGAGTATATAGTTTAGTTTACCGAATGCTGCCCATGCTAACTTTTTATATTTTACTACCTGCATCAAATAATTGCCTGATTATTGTCGGTATCTTATCCGCTAAAAAACTGATTATTAGCTGACAAGAGCACTATTATTTAATATATTATAATATATTTATTTAGGCATAATCTTGTATAACATCAAATACTTCCTTGAGTTTCGTAAAAAATATCAGAGAAAGTTTATACGGGATCATCTCTTAATTATTAGAAAGGAATTAATAATGCATAAAAATAAGAACAACAATTAAAAGATAATTTTTTTCCGGCAAAAATCTACTTAACATAACAAAATCGAAATTAAGTAGCACCCAAAGTGGCCACACGACTATACCTTATGAGAAACTGCAAGAAATTCTCTCACCAATGCTTTATTTAGATAGTTTTATGGATTTTTTTTAATTGTTACCCCAATATGAATGGTTATTGGATTTTGGTATCAGTTTTAATCCGTTTAGTGAGATATGAAAGCTTGATTTTCATTGGAAAACTATCGAGATGACTCAGTCCAGCATAGCTCCATCTTCAGCTCTTACAGAGTGCAGTATTGATTATTACGTAGGTACACAACTCTTCTTCGGAATAAACGTATATGTATAATAGCGCCGAAGCTACAGATAAAATCTACGATGGCGACACAAATACATATCCTTTTGAGAAGGGAATTAGGTAAGGAGACACCATTTCTCCTAAACTATTCACTGCCTCATTGCAATATGACAAACATCTACATATCTATCTATATAGGGAGGGGCATTAGTGTGACAAAGTACAATTACTCGTTTGTCGTAAGAAATAAAAAAAAAGTTATTTACATAAAAGTTGGGGCACGGATAGGACCATAATTTAAAAATATTTTCAGATATACAGGGTCACCCGTATTGACAGGGTGACACAAACTTATGTTTTTTTAAATAGACCACACTGTATATTCTTACATTTTTGGATTCTCCTCGATGTCTTCTTTCTCAAAATATAGGGTTTTGTGATATTATACAAGGTAGTTTAAAGATAATTACGTTTTATTGTTAATTTCGTAGCAATATTCACCCCCTGTAGAATTGTAGTGATTTGACATCAAAGTTTCTATTTACGGTCAAACGATTTTTAATATAGTCTACTATTGTTAAACATTAATAATATAGCGAAAAGTTTAATATTAATATACAGGGTTGGTCAAAAGTCAAAATTCGGAATGAGTATTTTCTGAGTTTTTTTAAATGGAACACCCTGTATTTTAGTATTCTAATGAAATGATATTTTATGATACTATTTTATTTCTTAAGCATTCCCTATACCTAAATGCTTTAATTTTTGAGTTATTGGAGATTCTTTAATCCAAACATTAATTGCAATCCAAAGCATTAATCCATTAATCCAAAGCATTAATTTATTAATATTGAATGAGATATCCAAATACCTACGTAGTTAAGATTGTTGGTACGTAAAATATTAATAAAAACATACATGATTCTACCTAGTTGGCTATGACAATAAATTTGCTAAAATATTTGACAATATACTATTTTTATAGTTCCAGTTTCTTTGTTACCATTACTAATATTAATTTTTTTTAATAAGTAACAGATGAGTAACTGATCAAAATGTTTTTTGAGCTAGGAGAGTATAACAAAAATGCGCTACTAGCAATAAGAATTTTTCTCCAGCAATTCCCTGATAGACGAAAACCAAGAAGACTTTTGGAAGTACACCAAAACGATTTCAACAGTCTAGGTCTAGATAGTTAGATTATAAGAACGTTCTTCCTAATATGCAGATCCTCAGTTACACTAATATATAAGGATTACATTTAATTCATTTTATTAATTTAATAGCTATTTGTATAAAAAGGGAGGAAAGTGCTACTTTTCCTCCCGAGAATGAAGTTTACTCCCCGACGCGTAGCGGAGGGCAGTAATCATTCAAGGGAGGAAAAGGCACTTTACTCCCATGTTATACATATGGTTTTTCCACCTTCCTCAAATAACAAGTCATTTTTTTCATTTTTACTTAATTTATTTATGTAACTAACCAACAAAATTTATTAGAACTAAAACAAACAAGTAGGTACAATATAACCGTCAACTGTCAAATATAAGTCAAATTATTAATGTAAACATTGTTAAATCAGAATAACAATTTACTGTTTTTTACCATTCTGCAAAATACAGAGTAAATAAACGTTAAAATGTATAGATACTTACGTAATAAAAAATAGATATTGTACAGGGCGTCAATAAGTTATATTTCATGAATGAAATACCATGACGTCAGTTTTACTTTTCCTCCCTAGGGAGGAAAAGTACAACTTTGCTCCCTACAATCAGGTCAGTAAAAGTATACTTTCGGTAGAGGTTGGTGGAAAAATAGTTTTTATTCGATCAGGTTTCTCGTAATTTAAGTATCCAGTCCGTTGAAACCTTTTTAGCATAGTTTCAAAAGTTTCTCTTCTTGGTTTTCGTTTATCATAAAATTGCTGACCCGATGAAAAGTTCTTATTACTAGTAGCACATTTTTGTAATACTATCCTAGCACAAAAACCATTTTAATCAGTTACTCATCAGTTACTTATTAAAAAAATTAATATTAGTAATGGTAACAAATCAACTAGAACTATCAAAATAGTATAATGTCAAATGTCTTAGCTTTATTGTCATAGCCAACTAGGTAGAATCTTGTATGTTTTTATTCCTATTTTACGCACCAACAATCTTAACTACGTAGGTATTTGGATATCTCATCGAATATTAATAACTTAGGGATCAGTCTAGATTAACATCTACTTTTTTTGAAAAATTATTTTAATTGAATATTTGCACAGCCACCTAATAAAATTTCACGTAATTCTTGTTGCATTTAATGTTTGGATTAAAGAATCACGAATAACATAAAAATTAAAGCACTTAGGTATAGGGAACGCTTAAGCAATATAAAAGTACCATAAAATATAATTTCATTAGAATACTAAAATACAGGGTGTTCCATTTAAGAAAACTCAGAAAATACTCATTCCGAGTTTTGACCAACCCTGTATATTGATATTAAACTTTTCGCTATATTATTAATGTTTAACAATAGTAGACTATATTAAAAATCGTTTGACCGTAAACAGAAACTTTGATGTCAAATCACTACTATTCTACAGGGTGTGAATATTGCTACGAAATTACCAATAAAACGTAATTATCTTTTAATCTACCCCGTATAATATTACAAAACCCTATATTTTGAGAAAGAAGACATCGAGGAGAATCCAAAAATATAAAAATATACAGAATGTTCCATTAAAAAAAAAACATAATTTTGTGTCACCCTGTCAATAAGGTTGACCCTGTATATCTGAAAATATTTTTAAATTATGGTCCTATCTGTACCCCAACTTTTATCTAAATAACTTTTTTTTTATATCTCTTACGACAAACGAGTAATTGGACTTTGTCATACTAATGCCCCTCCCTGTATAAGGATTTTTACAGCTGTCGGCGCTTTCCTTATTTCAACCAACGTCTCCAGTCGTTTCTGTTCTGCCATTCTCCATCTCTAAGGTCTAGTCTTTCCATGGCCTCGTCCACTTCATCTCTCCATGATCTTCGGGGTCTACCTCTTCTTCTTTTTCCTATTGGGCTCCAATTCGAAATCTTTGATATCCACCTTGTACGATCTGCTCTTCTCACATGTTCATACCAAATTTAACGTTTCTCTTCGATATAGCTGAGCATGTCTTGTTCTACTGCCATTCTTCGTTTTATCTCTTCATTTCTAATACAATCTATTCTTGTCACTCTGCCCCAGCAAACAGACCGACGTGTTAATTACGTGAATTTTGGGTACATTTGTCACCAATATACGTAAATTGCTTACGTGAATTTCACGTGAAAATTTGGTTGAAATGTCACATTGAAAATACGTCTTTAAATTACGTGAATAACTCGTCTTCAATAGACGTGTTATTTACCTTAACTAGCAATAAAATGTTTCGGGAAATTCACGTTGCAAATACGTGTTGATTAACGTATCTTTTAGGGAATGTATATATTAGTATTCACGTGAAAGATACGTCCTCGGTTCACGTAAAGAATTCGACCTTAATTAACTTATGAATCACTTAATTATTATCCTCATATGATATAAATAAAACAAGTACCTATATAAAGTATTAACAATGTATTTATTTAGTAGAATTTAGAGACTTTAAAACATTTGTCTTGTATAATTATTATACAAGATAATGAGCCAAAAATGGTACCGACCTAAAGACACATTCAAAAATTTGCCAACACAACACAGGTCACTTTTTATTTCGAGGAGGACACTTTCTTGTTTTTTCTAATAGCATCATCGGCACTTCAACCCTCGAGCAGTGAGGTAAACGTTAATACGAAAGACATTATTATAAATAAACCCGCCTAAAATAAAACGAGGGAAATAAAGCTCTTCACGTTTCACTTTTTGTTGTGAGAAATGTGAGAAGCTAATATTAGAGGTTATGATCATCGATTATAAAAATCGATTATTTTTAAATTACAGTTAAACTATTCTACTTACTTTAAATTAGTATTACGTATTTTCTTTTTGTTTTTAAATTTCTTCTACTATTAACTAATTGGTCTGATTAAAAATCTATTTCAATACCAGAATAATATAAAAAATAATCCTATCGCAACGTATCTATTATTAGATAAATCGATTAATTTAGTTTTCAAACCAACTATGTTAGTCACGTACCGTGGCCACGTGATAGTATTTAAAGGAGGAGAAAGGATTGGTAGTACGTCATCACCGCGCGCGATTTGAAAATTAGACTCAACATCATTTTAGCTCCTGTGATACTTTTAAAGAAAAAAATAGCAAAAATAGCTTCAAATCAAGGTTGGATTGAAATAGTTATGCTAAATGATTTTAAAAGCGAAATTTTAAACTTTTTGTTTAAATATTGGTATTATTTACATTACTTTTACGTGAAATACATCTAATTTTTCGACGTCCATAAAATACAGTGAGTAAAATTCAAGCGATACGTATTTAACCAACACCGTTGTAAAATTTTGTTTTCCAAAATATTTCTCAAAATTTAACCAAAGGAAGTTATTTCTGTTTCGTGATTATTACGTGAAATAAACGTACCTTTGCGATGTAACCGACATTCACACCTATTATAAAAAACATGTACTATATTCGTCATTATGATTTTATATTATTCTAATGTCAAACATGTATAAAGGAAGCACTAATATACAGGTGAATGATTTGGCACTGAAATACGTTTTTTCCCGTCATAAATCACCGAGTTACGTATTCGTTGAAATTTGCCGTAAATTTAACGTAATAATCACGTAACTGGGCTTAAACCTGTTTGCTGGGGCAGCTTCTTCTCATGAACTCCATTTCAGTTGCTGTAATTTTGGACCTGTTTCGTTTGTTTATTATCCAATTCTCTGCTCCATAGGTCATTATACTACGTACCAAGGTGTTATATATTCTCTTCTTTTTATTTCTGGTAATCTGTCTATCCCACAATACCACGTTCATTTGTTTAATACATGTTCTTGTCTATGCTAAGCTGCTGGTTATCTCTTGCTCGGTAGTTACATTGTTTGAGAGTATGAATCCTAAGTATTTGAATTTTTCAGTGCCGTTAATTTCCCTATCATCGTCCACTTTCAAGTGGTTCCTAAGCGGTCAATGTCATACCTGCACACGGCTTAGTATAGCCGAAAAACTGAAGAACTAAACTAAACGTTTCTAGAAAGACTCTAGACGCAGCTAACGGTGTATACCACATACCTGGGAAAATTCTAGTTTTTAAGTTATAGGCTTCATAAGTATGATCAAATCTATTTCTTATGGGAAAAACGGTTTTTCAAGCTTAATAATTCCTGTAATACCTTCAGTTATCATACTTGACCTTGGATGCATCAGATACTACTTGTCAATACGTTTCAAACTCATGTTTAATGATCAAAATCGGTTAAGCGGTTCAGAAGTTATCGAGTTCCAAATGTATAATCCATTTAGGCCAAACCGGCAATTTAACTATTATCGCCGAAATGGTTTATGTAGTTGTAGTGGTTACGACGCTAAATTGATAGGGCAATCCGAGTTCATTTACCCGCCATCCCAATATTTTTTTTCAATCTATTTCGAATAGAAAAAAATCAATTTTACATTCGATGGGCACTAGATCATTTGAGAGATAATGTTATAAAGGATAAAGGCGACCATTTATAACGCTTAACGTGAAATCCAGAAACATTACATTCAACTTCATACCTACATTTAATTTATAAATAACTTTGAAAAACTCCTGATACAATAATAAAAAACCGCTAAACGCCGTAAAAATGAGTGGCTCATACAATATTCCAGCTACAAAGGAGCTGATATGAATATTAGGTACGTGGCGCGAAAATGTATTTTCATTTTGGTGGAAAATAGAATTCTAGTTTTATTTTAAAAGATGTTTTTGCTAAATTTGAAGTATAACGCGCCAAAGAAGAGTAACTTTGATAGAGTTTGTATTTTGAAGCTCTTTTGTGGCGCGTTTTACTTTAAATTTAGCAAATATTATGGAAACATTTTTTAAAATAAAACTAGAATTTTATTTTCCACCAAAATGAAAATACAGTTTCGCGCCACGTATCTAATATTCATATCAACTCCTCTGTAGCTGGAATATTGTATTCGCCACTCATTTTTACGGCGTTTAGCTGTTTTTTATTCTTGTTATTAATTTACACGACTAATTTTATGATCTAAAGTTTCAATTTACACGACTTAACATAATATAGAAGCATTTTTAAGATTGACGGTTTGTTCAAAGCTAGTAAGTTCATCAGATTATATAGGGATAAACGTTTTCTTGCAATACCTGCATATTCAATAGATTTCTTTGTGTCACATATTTGTCACATGCAAAAAATATATGGTCCAAGTAACTTATTGTATAGCAATTTTCAGTAGTAATTGCACAAGAGCTCTAAAATTCTATATTAATTTTAGAGTTCGAGTGCAATTTGTTGCGATTATTTCATGAATAAAACTGTTCAAAACCAAAATTTTATTGTAATTTATATATGTAAGTACCAATTAGTGAAATTAAACACACAGTTGTTATAAATATGTATTTGACGGTTGAAAATCATCACTTTTATAATTTTTAAAACATTTGTCGTTAATGTCACTGAATGTATTTTTTCGTAGCAACGAAGGGCATCTGACGTAATATGCTTAACGACGGGAGATTATCAAAAATTATCACCTTAATTTGCATGTCTGTAGCTTTCTATTGGTCAGAATCTCCTATGAATGAAATAATCAAAAATTATCACCTTAATTTGCATGTCTGTAGCTTTCTATTGGTCAGAATCTCCTATGAATGAAACAATAGCACAAATCCGACTGTATTACATACACTGATTTTATATGGAGGTGTGGGATAATAGGCATGGCCAAATTTTAGTCTAGAGATAGTAACAATTTCGTGTCTTGAAAAATCTAAATTTTTATTCTAATCAACTGTCGGGATTTTCGGATTTAAGAGAGTATACCTTGTCGGACAATTTATACAGTACGGATTCCATTGAAGTTTCCAGTTATCATGTAGTCTGGTTTTACTTATGGTTATACATTCTTGAAGTCCAATATCATTCAATGTTTCCTCGCCACTGAAAATACTGTCTTTTGCCAACTGATCTACTTTTTCATTATTTTCAAGACCAATATGAGCTTTTATCCACGTGAATGCTATATTACACTGCATAGTAGTTAGATTAGACAATAGTATTTGTAATTCTTTGATGTAGGGATTTACGTTAACCGAATTTTTGTCTAGTTGACTAGAGAAACTTTTAAAACTGATAATGAGTCGGATAATATGTTTATTTGTTTGAGATTCTTATTTTCGGCGTATTGGCATGCTTTTATGATAGCTATGGTTTGTGCTGAAAATATTCATGTATTGGAATTAAGTTTAAATTTTTCTTTAACATCTAGTGATAGTATATTAAAGGCACAGCCCACACCATCACTTTGTTTTGAAGCATCGGTATATATTTGCAGGTGATTAGGGTATTTTGCAGTATAATCATTAAGGGTAGTTTTGCTAAGTATGTGAAGTTCAGCATATGAGGAATTAGAATTACTGATGTTTCTAAAGCCTGAAAGAAATCCGATTGAGGTGGATTTTTAATAATTTTGCTAATATTGCAAGTATTACGAAATGCTGAACATAAGGTGGGAGAGGTTTTTTTAGACCAATATTTTATTGTTAAATCGAAGTAGTTTAGTGCAGAAATTTTCTTACTTAATATTGGATCTTTTATATAGGATTTTGAATAAATTTTTCAGATAAAAATTGTCTTCTGAGTTCTAAGGGAGATTCTTAAAATGAAACATTGAAGAAATAAATAGAAATGTATAACACAAAAATGCTAAGTTGGCTAGGTACTTTGAAGGTTGGCTAAAATGACCGGCAATAATATGGAAGATAATTTATCGTACAAAATATTTTTATATCAACTATTACTATGTTTAATTTATTTCTGTAATGAGTGGTACCAGGTAGTATTCCAGATCCCTCAAAAAGCATTTCGTTGTATACCTACGTTGGTCATTATGAAATGCTCAAATTATACAAAATAGATAATAATAGGAGATATTTAACATTTTCCGTATGTATACATTATTATAATATTTTCGTTTAGATACTGATTTGTTGTGACTTTTAATGAGCAATAACATTGCATGTTACACGCATCTAATTTGATATAAAACTAACCTTATTAACAAATCGCTTCAGGAAACAACACAAAAACAATATTTTTCAATTTTGATTTAATATATCGCACATCTAGTTCAATTGTGCCACAACTGCAAAAAATTCGAATTTTGGGTTAAGGCTGTAAAATATTGCCTATAAAATGGCCCATCTAATGCAATACAGCCTGAACTAAAATATTGTTTTGGATAAGTATAAAGTAAGTTACTTCGGTATTTCACTGTAGGGTTTTTGGAGGTTTTGAAAATACAATATGGCCATAACTGGGAGATGTGGCGATAATATACACAGCCACAATACAACCGATATAATTCAATACGGCCACAACTGCAAAAATCAATTGATTTTTTCATTATATTGCCGCCGTATCTCCTAGGTATCGTTTTATAAATGACTTTCTTCACAATGCAATAACGCCATAACTATCAAAATAATAATAACGTTTTATTTTTAATAAATTGTAATAAGATCCAGCCAATAAGTGTATAATTTGCTACCTAAATTGTAATTTTGAAGCCAGTCATTCTCAAAATAAATTATTTACAGGGCAAAACGCTTTTACTGCAGAACGTTTTGCTCATTTCTGAGAATATTGTGTTTTGCACTTGTGGCACTATTGAACTAGGTGTGCGATATATATATATATATTTTAT